>NC_043754.1:27944932-28124721 GCF_902148845.1 Salarias fasciatus | reverse complement strand
TTTCATGAAATATCCAAAAGTTTCAAAAACGCGCTTCCCAGCCCGAGAGAAAGCAGGTTTCGGCACAGAGCGATGAAAGTTGAAAAACTGGGAGTTCCCGTGAATGAATCAAGTGGAAACTGCTTGAAAGTGATAAATCCATCATGTTTAAGCTTCAACAGTCCCAGTTTGAGCAGTTTTTCATGAAATATCCAAAAGTTTCAAAAACGCGCTTCCCAGCCCGAGAGAAAGCAGGTTTCGGCAAAGAGCGATGAAAGTCGAAAAACTGTGAGTTCCCGTGAATGAATCAAGTGGAAACTGCTTGAAAGTGATAAATCCATCATGTTTAAGCTTCAACAGTCCCAGTTTGAGCAGTTTTTCATGAAATATCCACAAGTTTCAAAAACGCGCTTCCCAGCCCGAGAGAAAGCAGGTTTGGGCACAGAGCTATGAAAGTTGAAAAACTGTGAGTTCCCGTGAATGAATCAAGTGGAAACTGCTTGAAAGTGATAAATCCATCATGTTTAAGCTTCAACAGTCCCAGTTTGAGCAGTTTTTCATGAAATATCCAAAAGTTTCAAAAACGCGCTTCCCAGCCCGAGAGAAAGCAGGTTTCGGCACAGAGCGATGATGAAAGTTGAAAAACTGTGAGTTCCCATGAATGAATCAAGTGGAAACTGCTTGAAAGTGATAAATCCATCATGTTTAAGCTTCAACAGTCCCAGTTTGAGCAGTTTTTCATGAAATATCCAAAAGTTTCAAAAACGCGCTTCCCAGCCCGAGAGAAAGCAGGTTTCGGCACAGAGCGATGAAAGTTGAAAAACTGTGAGTTCCCGTGAATGAATCAAGTGGAAACTGCTTGAAAGGGATAAATCCATCATGTTTAAGCTTCAACAGTCCCAGTTTGAGCAGTTTTTCATGAAATATCCAAAAGTTTCAAAAACGCGCTTCCCAGCCCGAGAGAAAGCAGGTTTCGGCACAGAGCGATGAAAGTTGAAAAACTGTGAGTTCCCGTGAATGAATCAAGTGGAAACTGCTTGAAAGTGATAAATCCATCATGTTTAAGCTTCAACAGTCCCAGTTTGAGCAGTTTTTCATGAAATATCCAAAAGTTTCAAAAACGCGCTTCCCAGCCCGAGAGAAAGCAGGTTTGGGCACAGAGCGATGAAAGTTGAAAAACTGTCAGTTCCCGTGAATGAATCAAGTGGAAACTGCTTGAAAGTGATAAATCCATCATGTTTAAGCTTCAACAGTCCCAGTTTGAGCAGTTTTTCATTAAATATATAAAAGTTTCAAAAACGCGCTTCCCAGCCCGAGAGAAAGCAGGTTTCGGCACAGAGCGATGATGAAAGTTGAAAAACTGTGAGTTCCCGTGAATGAATCAAGTGGAAACTGCTTGAAAGTGATAAATCCATCATGTTTAAGCTTCAACAGTCCCAGTTTGAGCAGTTTTTCATGAAATATCCAAAAGTTTCAAAAACGCGCTTCCCAGCCCGAGAGAAAGCAGGTTTCGGCACACAGCGATGAAAGTTGAAAAACTGTGAGTTCCCGTGAATGAATCAAGTGGAAACTGCTTGAAAGTGATAAATCCATCATGTTTAAGCTTCAACAGTCCCAGTTTGAGCAGTTTTTCATGAAATATCCAAAAGTTTCAAAAACGCGCTTCCCAGCTCGAGAGAAAGCAGGTTTCGGCACAGAGCGATGAAAGTTGAAAAACTGTGAGTTCCCGTGAATGAATCAAGTGGAAACTGCTTGAAAGTGATAAATCCATCATGTTTAAGCTTCAACAGTCCCAGTTTGAGCAGTTTTTCATGAAATATCCAAAAGTTTCAAAAACGCGCTTCCCAGCCCGAGAGAAAGCAGGTTTGGGCACAGAGCGATGAAAGTTGAAAAACTGTCAGTTCCCGTGAATGAATCAAGTGGAAACTGCTTGAAAGTGATAAATCCATCATGTTTAAGCTTCAACAGTCCCAGTTTGAGCAGTTTTTCATGAAATATCCAAAAGTTTCAAAAACGCGCTTCCCAGCCCGAGAGAAAGCAGGTTTCGACACAGAGCGATGAAAGTTGAAAAACTGGGAGTTCCCCTGAATAAATCAAGTGGAAACTGCTTGAAAGTGATAAATCCATCATGTTTAAGCTTCAACAGTCCCAGTTTGAGCAGTTTTTCATGAAACATCCAAAAGTTTCAAAAACGCGCTTCCCAGCCCGAGAGAAAGCAGGTTTCGGCACAGAGCGATGAAAGTTGAAAAAGTGTGAGTTCCCGTGAATGAATCAAGTGGAAACTGCTTGAAAGTGATAAATCCATCATGTTTAAGCTTCAACAGTCCCAGTTTGAGCAGTTTTTCATGAAATATCTAGAGATTTCAAAAACGCGCTTCCCAGCCCGAGAGAAAGCAGGTTTCGGCACAGAGCGATGAAAGTTGAAAAACTGTGAGTTCCCGTGAATGAATCAAGTGGAAACTGCTTGAAAGTGATAAATCCATCATGTTTAAGCTTCAACAGTCCCAGTTTGAGCAGTTTTTCATGAAATATCAAGAGATTTCCAAAAACGCGCTTCCCAGCCCGAGAGAAAGCAGGTTTCGGCACAGAGCGATGAAAGTTGAAAAACTGTGAGTTCCCGTGAATGAATCAAGTGGAAACTGCTTGAAAGTGATAAATCCATCATGTTTAAGATACAACAGTCCCAGTTTGAGCAGTTTTTCATGAAATATCCAAAAGTTTCAAAAACGCGCTTCCCAGCCCGAGAGAAAGCAGGTTTCGGCACAGAGCGATGAAAGTTGAAAAACTGAGAGTTCCCGTGAATGAATCAAGTGGAAACTGCTTGAAAGTGATAAATCCATCATGTTTAAGCTTCAACAGTCCCAGTTTGAGCAGTTTTTCATGAAACATCCAAAAGTTTCAAAAACGCGCTTCCCAGCCCGAGAGAAAGCAGGTTTGGGCACAGAGCGATGAAAGTTGAAAAACTGTGAGTTCCCGTGAATGAATCAAGTGGAAACTGCTTGAAAGTGATAAATCCATCATGTTTAAGCTTCAACAGTCCCAGTTTGAGCAGTTTTTCATGAACTATCCAAAAGTTTCAAAAACGCGCTTCCCAGCCCGAGAGAAAGCAGGTTTCGGCACAGAGCGATGAAAGTTGAAAAACTGGGAGTTCCCCTGAATAAATCAAGTGGAAACTGCTTGAAAGTGATAAATCCATCATGTTTAAGCTTCAACAGTCCCAGTTTGAGCAGTTTTTCATGAAACATCCAAAAGTTTCAAAAACGCGCTTCCCAGCCCGAGAGAAAGCAGGTTTGGGCACAGAGCGATGAAAGTTGAAAAACTGTGAGTTCCCGTGAATGAATCAAGTGGAAACTGCTTGAAAGTGATAAATCCATCATGTTTAAGCTTCAACAGTCCCAGTTTGAGCAGTTTTTCATGAACTATCCAAAAGTTTCAAAAACGCGCTTCCCAGCCCGAGAGAAAGCAGGTTTCGGCACAGAGCGATGAAAGTTGAAAAACTAGGAGTTCCCCTGAATAAATCAAGTGGAAACTGCTTGAAAGTGATAAATCCATCATGTTTAAGCTTCAACAGTCCCAGTTTGAGCAGTTTTTCATGAAACATCCAAAAGTTTCAAAAACGCGCTTCCCAGCCCGAGAGAAAGCAGGTTTGGGCACAGAGCGATGAAAGTTGAAAAACTGTGAGTTCCCGTGAATGAATCAAGTGGAAACTGCTTGAAAGTGATAAATCCATCATGTTTAAGCTTCAACAGTCCCAGTTTGAGCAGTTTTTCATGAAATATCCAAAAGTTTCAAAAACGCGCTTCCCAGCCCGAGAGAAAGCAGGTTTCGGCACAGAGCGATGAAAGTTGAAAAACTGTCAGTTCCCGTGAATGAATCAAGTGGAAACTGCTTGAAAGTGATAAATCCATCATGTTTAAGCTTCAACAGTCCCAGTTTGAGCAGTTTTTCATGAAATATCCAAAAGTTTCAAAAACGCGCGTCCCAGCCCGAGAGAAAGCAGGTTTCGGCACAGAGCGATGAAAGTTGAAAAACTGTGAGTTCCCGTGAATGAATCAAGTGGAAACTGCTTGAAAGTGATAAATCCATCATGTTTAAGCTTCAACAGTCCCAGTTTGAGCAGTTTTTCATGAAATATCCAAAAGTTTCAAAAACGCGCTTCCCAGCCCGAGAGAAAGCAGGTTTTGAGATCACATTGATGAAAGTTGAAAAACTGTGAGTTCCCGTGAATAAATCAAGTTGAAACTGCATGTAACTGATAAATCCTTCATATTTAAGCTTCAACAGTCCCAGTTTGAGCAGTTTTTGATGAAATATCCAAAAGTTTCAAAAGCGCGCTTTCCAGCTTGAGAGAAAGCAGTTTTGGGAAAAGGTGATGAAAGTTGAAAAACTGTGAGTTCCCGTGAATAAATCAAGTGGAAACTGCATGTAACTGATAAATCCTTCATATTTAAGCTTCAACAGTCCCAGTTTGAGCAGTTTTTCATGAAATATCCAAAAGTTTCAAAAACGCGCTTCCCAGCCCGAGAGAAAGCAGGTTTCGGCACAGAGCGATGAAAGTTGAAAAACTGTGAGTTCCCGTGAATGAATCAAGTGGAAACTGCTTGAAAGTGATAAATCCATCATGTTTGAGCTTCAACAGTCCCAGTTTGAGCAGTCTTTCATGAAATATCCAAAAGTTTCAAAAACGCGCTTCCCAGCCCGAGAGAAAGCAGGTTTCGGCACAGAGCGATGAAAGTTGAAAAACTGCGAATTCCCGTGAATGAATCAAGTGGAAACTGCTTGAAAGTGATAAATCCATCATGTTTAAGCTGCAACAGTCCCAGTTTGAGCAGTTTTTCATGAAATATCCAAAAGTTTCAAAAACGCGCTTCCCAGCCCGAGAGAAAGCAGGTTTCGGCACAGAGCCATGAAAGTTGAAAAACTGTGAGTTCCCGTGAATGAATCAAGTGGAAACTGCTTGAAAGTGATAAATCCATCATGTTTAAGCTTCAACAGTCCCAGTTTGAGCAGTTTTTCATGAAATATCCAAAAGTTTCAAAAACGCGCTTCCCAGCCCGAGAGAAAGCAGGTTTTGAGATCACATTGATGAAAGTTGAAAAACTGTGAGTTCCCGTGAATAAATCAAGTTGAAACTGCATGTAACTGATAAATCCTTCATATTTAAGCTTCAACAGTCCCCGTTTGAGCAGTTTTTGATGAAATATCCAAAAGTTTCAAAAGCGCGCTTTCCAGCTTGAGAGAAAGCAGTTTTGGGAAAAGGTGATGAAAGTTGAAAAACTGTGAGTTCCCGTGAATGAATCAAGTGGATTGTATGCTATTCTTCTAAGATGCATCAGCAGCCACAGGGGTTGAAGTGGATTGGGTTGTTGGGGTTTTCTCTTCCTTTGTCACTTCAAATGTTAAATATGTTTCCCTTCTTGACTGAAGGCAGCCTCAAAGACCACTTCATCCTCAAAGGCCCCTGGCCCCAGGGGTTCAGGGCGGGGTATAAATATCAGTCTGTATCACAGAACTTTAGAACTCACACTGACTGAGCAGCCGTGACTTCTCTCCTGTTGCAACTGGAAATAAAGGAACCAATAAGGAACTCATCGTTGGTGCATTTATTAAAAGAATTTCCACAACACACACGTAATTATGCTGTAACACGCATGTGATTACACTGTAACACGCATGTGATTACACTAACACGCATGTCATTACTGTAACACACATGTCATTACACTAACACACATGTCATTATTCTGTAACACACATGTCATTACTCTAACACGCATGTCATTATGCTGTAACACGCATGTAATTATGCTGTGACACACATGTGATTACACTGTAACACGCATGTGATTACACTAACACGCATGTCATTACTGTAACACACATGTCATTACACTAACACACATGTCATTATTCTGTAACACACATGTCATTACTCTAACACGCATGTCATTATGCTGTAACACACATGTAATTATGCTGTAACATGCATGTGATTACACTGTAACATGCATGTGATTACACTAACACGCATGTGATTACACTAACACGCATGTGATTACACTAACACACATGTTATTACACTAACACACATGTTATTACACTAACACGCATGTCATTACGCTGTAACACACATGTCATTACGCTAACACGCATGTCATTACTCTAACACGCATCCCATTATGCTGTAACACACATGTAATTTCGCTGTAACACGTACATGATTACACTGTAACACGCATGTGATTACACTAACACGCATGCATTACGCTGTAATACGCATGTGTTTACGCTGTAAAACGCATGTGGTTGCACTAACACGCATGCCATAACGCTGTAACACGCATGTGATTACACTAACACGCATGCCATAACGCTGTAACACGCATGTGATTACACTAACACGCATGCCATTATGCTGTAGCACGCATGTGATTACACTAACATGCATGTCATTACACTGTAACACACATATCATTATACTAACACGCATGTCATTTTGCTGTAACACACGTCATTACGCCGAAAAACGCATTTCATTACGCTGTAACAGGCATGTGATTACCATTACGCTGTAACACGCACGTGGTTACGCTGTAAAACGCATGTGGTTACACTAACAAGCATGTCATTATGCTGTAACACACATGTCATTAAGCTACCATGCATGTCATTACTCTAACACGCATGCCATTATGCTGTAACACACTTGTAATTTTGCTGTAACACGTATATGATTACACTGTAACACGCATGTGATTACACTAACACGCATGCATTACGCTGTAACACGCATGTGTTTACACTGTAAAACGCATGTGGTTACACTAACACGCATGCCATAACGCTGTAACACGCATGTGATTACTCTAACATGCATGCCATAATGCTGTAACACGCATGTGATTACTCTAACACGCATGTCATTACGCTGTAATATGCATGTGATTACACTAACACGCATGCCATTATGCTTTAGCACGCATGTGATGACACTAACATGCATGTCATTTCGCTGTAACACACGTCATTACGCCGAAAAACGCATGCCATTACGCTGTAACAGGCATGTGATTACACAAGCACGCATGCCATTACGCTGTAACACGCATGTGTTTACGCTGTAAAACGCATGTGGTTACAGTAACAAGCATGTCATTTTGCTGTAACACACATGTCATTAAGCTACCACGCATGTCAATACTCTAACACGCATGCCATTATGCTGTAACACACATGTAATTTTGCTGTAACACGTATATGATTACACTGTAACACGCATGTGATTACACTAACACGCATGCCATTACGCTGTAATGCGCATGTGTTTACGCTGTAAAACGCATGTGGTTACACTAACACGCATGTCATTATGCTGTAACACACATGTCATTACGCTAACACGCATGTCATTACTCTAACACGCATCCCATTATCCTGTAACACACATGTAATTTCGCTGTAACACGTACATGATTACACTGTAACACGCATGTGATTACACTAACACGCATGCTTTACGCTGTAATATGCATGTGATTACACTAACACGCATGCCATTATGCTGTAGCACACATGTGATTACACTAACATGCATGTCATTACACTGTAACACGCATGTGTTTACGCTGTAAAACGCATGTGGTCACACTAACACGCATGCCATTACGCTGTAACACGCATGTGTTTACGCTGTAAAACGCATGTGGCTACACTAACACGCATGTCATTGTGCTGTAACACGCATGTCATTGTGCTGTAACACACATGTCATTACGCTAACACGCATGTCATTACTCTAACACGCATCCCATTATGCTGTAACACACATGTAATTTCGCTGTAACACGTATATGATTACACTGTAACATGCATGTGATTACACTAACATGCATGCATTACGCTGTAATATGCATGTGTTTACGCTGTAAAACGCATGTGGTTACACTAACACGCATGCCATAATGCTGTAACACGCATGTGATTACTCTAACACGCATGTCATTACGCTGTAATATGCATGTGATTACACTGTAACATGCATGTGATTACACTAACACGCATGTGATTACGCTAACACACATGTTATTACACTAAAACGCATGTCATTACGCTGTAACACACATGTCATTAAGCTACCACGCATGTCATTACTCTAACACGCATGCCATTATGCTGTAACACACATGTAATTTTGCTGTAACACGTATATGATTACACTGTAACATGCATCTGATTACACTAACACGCATTCCATTACGCTGTAACACGCATGTGTTTACGCTGTAAAACGCATGTGGTTACACTAACACGCATGTCATTATGCTGTAACACACATGTCATTACGCGAACACGCATGTCAATACTCGAACACGCATGCCATTATGCTGTAACACACTTGTAATTTTGCTGTAACACGTATATGATTACACTGTAACACGCATGTGATTACACTAACACGCATGCATTACGCTGTAACACGCATGTGTTTACGCTGTAAAACGCATGTGGTTACACTAACACGCATGTCATTATGCTGTAACACGCATGTCATTACGCTAACACGCATGTCATTACTCGAACACGCATTCCATTATGCTGTAACACACATGTAATTTTGCTGTGACACGCATAGGATTACACTGCAACACGCATGTGATTAGACTAACACGCATGTCATTATGCTGTAACACACATGACATTACACTAACACACATGTCGTAACGCTGTAACAGACATGCCATTACACTAACACGCATGTCATTACGCTATAGCACGCATGTCATTACGCTAACACGCATGTCATTACACTGAAACACATGTCATTACACTAACACGCTGTAACACACATGTCATTAAGCTACCACGCATGTCATTACTCTAACAGACATGCCATTATGCTGTAACACACATGTAATTTTGCTGTAACATGCATGTGATTACACTAACACGCATGTGATTACACTAACATGCATGTCATTACACTGTAACACACATATCATTATACTAACACGCATGCCATTACGCTGTAACAGGCATGTGATTACACGAGCACGCATGCCATTACGCTGTAACACGCATGTGTTTACGCTGTAAAACGCATGTGGTTACACTAACAAGCATGTCATTATGCTGTAACACACATGTCATTAAGCTACCACGCATGTCATTACTCTAACACACATGCCATTATGCTTTAGCACGCATGTGATGACACTAACATGCATGTCATTTCGCTGTAACACACGTCATTACGCCGAAAAAACGCATGCCATTACGCTGTAACAGGCATGTGATTACACAAGCACGCATGCCATTACGCTGTAACACGCATGTGTTTACGCTGTAAAACGCATGTGGTTACAGTAACAAGCATGTCATTTTGCTGTAACACACATGTCATTAAGCTACCACGCATGTCAATACTCTAACACGCATGCCATTATGCTGTAACACACATGTAATTTTGCTGTAACACGTATATGATTACACTGTAACACGCATGTGATTACACTAACACGCATGCCATTACGCTGTAATGCGCATGTGTTTACGCTGTAAAACGCATGTGGTTACACTAACACGCATGTCATTATGCTGTAACACACATGTCATTACGCTAACACGCATGTCATTACTCTAACACGCATCCCATTATCCTGTAACACACATGTAATTTCGCTGTAACACGTACATGATTACACTGTAACACGCATGTGATTACACTAACACGCATGCATTACGCTGTAATATGCATGTGATTACACTAACACGCATGCCATTACGCTGTAGCACACATGTGATTACACTAACATGCATGTCATTACACTGTAACACGCATGTGTTTACGCTGTAAAACGCATGTGGTCACACTAACACGCATGCCATTACGCTGTAACACGCATGTGTTTACGCTGTAAAACGCATGTGGCTACACTAACACGCATGTCATTGTGCTGTAACACGCATGTCATTGTGCTGTAACACACATGTCATTACGCTAACACGCATGTCATTACTCTAACACGCATCCCATTATGCTGTAACACACATGTAATTTCGCTGTAACACGTATATGATTACACTGTAACATGCATGTGATTACACTAACATGCATGCATTACGCTGTAATATGCATGTGTTTACGCTGTAAAACGCATGTGGTTACACTAACACGCATGCCATAATGCTGTAACACGCATGTGATTACTCTAACACGCATGTCATTACGCTGTAATATGCATGTGATTACACTGTAACATGCATGTGATTACACTAACACGCATGTGATTACGCTAACACACATGTTATTACACTAAAACGCATGTCATTACGCTGTAACACACATGTCATTAAGCTACCACGCATGTCATTACTCTAACACGCATGCCATTATGCTGTAACACACATGTAATTTTGCTGTAACACGTATATGATTACACTGTAACATGCATCTGATTACACTAACACGCATTCCATTACGCTGTAACACGCATGTGTTTACGCTGTAAAACGCATGTGGTTACACTAACACGCATGTCATTATGCTGTAACACACATGTCATTACGCGAACACGCATGTCAATACTCGAACACGCATGCCATTATGCTGTAACACACTTGTAAATTTGCTGTAACACGTATATGATTACACTGTAACACGCATGTGATTACACTAACACGCATGCATTACGCTGTAACACGCATGTGTTTACGCTGTAAAACGCATGTGGTTACACTAACACGCATGTCATTATGCTGTAACACGCATGTCATTACGCTAACACGCATGTCATTACTCGAACACGCATTCCATTATGCTGTAACACACATGTAATTTTGCTGTGACACGCATAGGATTACACTGCAACACGCATGTGATTAGACTAACACGCATGTCATTATGCTGTAACACACATGACATTACACTAACACACATGTCGTAACGCTGTAACAGACATGCCATTACACTAACACGCATGTCATTACGCTATAGCACGCATGTCATTACGCTAACACGCATGTCATTACACTGAAACACATGTCATTACACTAACACGCTGTAACACACATGTCATTAAGCTACCACGCATGTCATTACTCTAACAGACATGCCATTATGCTGTAACACACATGTAATTTTGCTGTAACATGCATGTGATTACACTAACACGCATGTGATTACACTAACATGCATGTCATTACACTGTAACACACATATCATTATACTAACACGCATGCCATTACGCTGTAACAGGCATGTGATTACACGAGCACGCATGCCATTACGCTGTAACACGCATGTGTTTACGCTGTAAAACGCATGTGGTTACACTAACAAGCATGTCATTATGCTGTAACACACATGTCATTAAGCTACCACGCATGTCATTACTCTAACACACATGCCATTATGCTGTAACACACATGTAATTTTGCTGTAACACGTATGATTACAATGTAACACGCATGTGATTACACTAACACGCATGCCATTACGCTGTAACACGCATCTGTTTACGCTGTAAAATGCATGTAGTTACACTAACACGCATGTCATTATGCTGTAACACACATGTCATTACGCTAACACGCATGTCATTACTCTAACACGCATGCCATTATGCTGCAATACACTTGTAATTTTGCTGTAACACGTATATGATTACACTGTAACACGCATGTGATTACACTAACATGCATGCATTGCGCTGTAACACGCATGTGTTTACGCTGTAAAACGCATGTGGTTACACTAACACGCATGTCATTATGCTGTAACAACATGTCATTACGCTAACACGCATGTCATTACTCTAACACGCATTCCATTATGCTGTAACACACATGTAATTTTGCTGTAACACGCATATGATTACACTGCAACACGCATGTGATTAGACTAACATGCATGTCATTATGTTGTAACACACATGACATTACACTAACACACATGTCATAACGCTGTAACAGACATGTCATTACACTAACACGCATGTGATTACACTAACACACATGTTATTACACTAACACGCATGTCATTACGCTGTAACACACATGTCATTAAGCTACCACGCATGTCATTACTCTAACACGCATGCCATTATGCTGCAATACACTTGTAATTTTGCTGTAACACGTATATGATTACACTGTAACACGCATGTGATTACACAAACATGCATGCATTGCGCTGTAACACGCATGTGTTTACGCTGTAAAACGCATGTGATTACACTAACACGCATGCCATTATGCTTTAGCACGCATGTGATGACACTAACATGCATGTCATTTCGCTGTAACACACGTCATTACGCCGAAAAACGCATGCCATTACGCTGTAACAGGCATGTGATTACACAAGCACGCATGCCATTACGCTGTAACACGCATGTGTTTACGCTGTAAAACGCATGTGGTTACAGTAACAAGCATGTCATTTTGCTGTAACACACATGTCATTAAGCTACCACGCATGTCAATACTCTAACACGCATGCCATTATGCTGTAACACACATGTAATTTTGCTGTAACACGTATATGATTACACTGTAACACGCATGTGATTACACTAACACGCATGCCATTACGCTGTAATGCGCATGTGTTTACGCTGTAAAACGCATGTGGTTACACTAACACGCATGTCATTATGCTGTAACACACATGTCATTACGCTAACACGCATGTCATTACTCTAACACACATCCCATTATCCTGTAACACACATGTAATTTCGCTGTAACACGTACATGATTACACTGTAACACGCATGTGATTACACTAACACGCATGCTTTACGCTGTAATATGCATGTGATTACACTAACACGCATGCCATTATGCTGTAGCACACATGTGATTACACTAACATGCATGTCATTACACTGTAACACGCATGTGTTTACGCTGTAAAACGCATGTGGTCACACTAACACGCATGCCATTACGCTGTAACACGCATGTGTTTACGCTGTAAAACGCATGTGGCTACACTAACACGCATGTCATTGTGCTGTAACACGCATGTCATTGTGCTGTAACACACATGTCATTACGCTAACACGCATGTCATTACTCTAACACGCATCCCATTATGCTGTAACACACATGTAATTTCGCTGTAACACGTATATGATTACACTGTAACATGCATGTGATTACACTAACATGCATGCATTACGCTGTAATATGCATGTGTTTACGCTGTAAAACGCATGTGGTTACACTAACACGCATGCCATAATGCTGTAACACGCATGTGATTACTCTAACACGCATGTCATTACGCTGTAATATGCATGTGATTACACTGTAACATGCATGTGATTACACTAACACGCATGTGATTACGCTAACACACATGTTATTACACTAAAACGCATGTCATTACGCTGTAACACACATGTCATTAAGCTACCACGCATGTCATTACTCTAACACGCATGCCATTATGCTGTAACACACATGTAATTTTGCTGTAACACGTATATGATTACACTGTAACATGCATCTGATTACACTAACACGCATTCCATTACGCTGTAACACGCATGTGTTTACGCTGTAAAACGCATGTGGTTACACTAACACGCATGTCATTATGCTGTAACACACATGTCATTACGCGAACACGCATGTCAATACTCGAACACGCATGCCATTATGCTGTAACACACTTGTAATTTTGCTGTAACACGTATATGATTACACTGTAACACGCATGTGATTACACTAACACGCATGCATTACGCTGTAACACGCATGTGTTTACGCTGTAAAACGCATGTGGTTACACTAACACGCATGTCATTATGCTGTAACACGCATGTCATTACGCTAACACGCATGTCATTACTCGAACACGCATTCCATTATGCTGTAACACACATGTAATTTTGCTGTGACACGCATAGGATTACACTGCAACACGCATGTGATTAGACTAACACGCATGTCATTATGCTGTAACACACATGACATTACACTAACACACATGTCGTAACGCTGTAACAGACATGCCATTACACTAACACGCATGTCATTACGCTATAGCACGCATGTCATTACGCTAACACGCATGTCATTACACTGAAACACATGTCATTACACTAACACGCTGTAACACACATGTCATTAAGCTACCACGCATGTCATTACTCTAACAGACATGCCATTATGCTGTAACACACATGTAATTTTGCTGTAACATGCATGTGATTACACTAACACGCATGTGATTACACTAACATGCATGTCATTACACTGTAACACACATATCATTATACTAACACGCATGCCATTACGCTGTAACAGGCATGTGATTACACGAGCACGCATGCCATTACGCTGTAACACGCATGTGTTTACGCTGTAAAACGCATGTGGTTACACTAACACGCATGTCATTATGCTGTAACACACATGTCATTAAGCTACCACGCATGTCATTACTCTAACACACATGCCATTATGCTTTAGCACGCATGTGATGACACTAACATGCATGTCATTTCGCTGTAACACACGTCATTACGCCGAAAAACGCATGCCATTACGCTGTAACAGGCATGTGATTACACAAGCACGCATGCCATTACGCTGTAACACGCATGTGTTTACGCTGTAAAACGCATGTGGTTACAGTAACAAGCATGTCATTTTGCTGTAACACACATGTCATTAAGCTACCACGCATGTCAATACTCTAACACGCATGCCATTATGCTGTAACACACATGTAATTTTGCTGTAACACGTATATGATTACACTGTAACACGCATGTGATTACACTAACACGCATGCCATTACGCTGTAATGCGCATGTGTTTACGCTGTAAAACGCATGTGGTTACACTAACACGCATGTCATTATGCTGTAACACACATGTCATTACGCTAACACGCATGTCATTACTCTAACACGCATCCCATTATCCTGTAACACACATGTAATTTCGCTGTAACACGTACATGATTACACTGTAACACGCATGTGATTACACTAACACGCATGCATTACGCTGTAATATGCATGTGATTACACTAACACGCATGCCATTACGCTGTAGCACACATGTGATTACACTAACATGCATGTCATTACACTGTAACACGCATGTGTTTACGCTGTAAAACGCATGTGGTCACACTAACACGCATGCCATTACGCTGTAACACGCATGTGTTTACGCTGTAAAACGCATGTGGCTACACTAACACGCATGTCATTGTGCTGTAACACGCATGTCATTGTGCTGTAACACACATGTCATTACGCTAACACGCATGTCATTACTCTAACACGCATCCCATTATGCTGTAACACACATGTAATTTCGCTGTAACACGTATATGATTACACTGTAACATGCATGTGATTACACTAACATGCATGCATTACGCTGTAATATGCATGTGTTTACGCTGTAAAACGCATGTGGTTACACTAACACGCATGCCATAATGCTGTAACACGCATGTGATTACTCTAACACGCATGTCATTACGCTGTAATATGCATGTGATTACACTGTAACATGCATGTGATTACACTAACACGCATGTGATTACACTAACACACATGTTATTACACTAAAACGCATGTCATTACGCTGTAACACACATGTCATTAAGCTACCACGCATGTCATTACTCTAACACGCATGCCATTATGCTGTAACACACATGTAATTTTGCTGTAACACGTATATGATTACACTGTAACATGCATCTGATTACACTAACACGCATTCCATTACGCTGTAACACGCATGTGTTTACGCTGTAAAACGCATGTGGTTACACTAACACGCATGTCATTATGCTGTAACACACATGTCATTACGCGAACACGCATGTCAATACTCGAACACGCATGCCATTATGCTGTAACACACTTGTAAATTTGCTGTAACACGTATATGATTACACTGTAACACGCATGTGATTACACTAACACGCATGCATTACGCTGTAACACGCATGTGTTTACGCTGTAAAACGCATGTGGTTACACTAACACGCATGTCATTATGCTGTAACACGCATGTCATTACGCTAACACGCATGTCATTACTCGAACACGCATTCCATTATGCTGTAACACACATGTAATTTTGCTGTGACACGCATAGGATTACACTGCAACACGCATGTGATTAGACTAACACGCATGTCATTATGCTGTAACACACATGACATTACACTAACACACATGTCGTAACGCTGTAACAGACATGCCATTACACTAACACGCATGTCATTACGCTATAGCACGCATGTCATTACGCTAACACGCATGTCATTACACTGAAACACATGTCATTACACTAACACGCTGTAACACACATGTCATTAAGCTACCACGCATGTCATTACTCTAACAGACATGCCATTATGCTGTAACACACATGTAATTTTGCTGTAACATGCATGTGATTACACTAACACGCATGTGATTACACTAACATGCATGTCATTACACTGTAACACACATATCATTATACTAACACGCATGCCATTACGCTGTAACAGGCATGTGATTACACGAGCACGCATGCCATTACGCTGTAACACGCATGTGTTTACGCTGTAAAACGCATGTGGTTACACTAACAAGCATGTCATTATGCTGTAACACACATGTCATTAAGCTACCACGCATGTCATTACTCTAACACACATGCCATTATGCTGTAACACACATGTAATTTTGCTGTAACACGTATGATTACAATGTAACACGCATGTGATTACACTAACACGCATGCCATTACGCTGTAACACGCATCTGTTTACGCTGTAAAATGCATGTAGTTACACTAACACGCATGTCATTATGCTGTAACACACATGTCATTACGCTAACACGCATGTCATTACTCTAACACGCATGCCATTATGCTGCAATACACTTGTAATTTTGCTGTAACACGTATATGATTACACTGTAACACGCATGTGATTACACTAACATGCATGCATTGCGCTGTAACACGCATGTGTTTACGCTGTAAAACGCATGTGGTTACACTAACACGCATGTCATTATGCTGTAACAACATGTCATTACGCTAACACGCATGTCATTACTCTAACACGCATTCCATTATGCTGTAACACACATGTAATTTTGCTGTAACACGCATATGATTACACTGCAACACGCATGTGATTAGACTAACATGCATGTCATTATGTTGTAACACACATGACATTACACTAACACACATGTCATAACGCTGTAACAGACATGTCATTACACTAACACGCATGTGATTACACTAACACACATGTTATTACACTAACACGCATGTCATTACGCTGTAACACACATGTCATTAAGCTACCACGCATGTCATTACTCTAACACGCATGCCATTATGCTGCAATACACTCGTAATTTTGCTGTAACACGTATATGATTACACTGTAACACGCATGTGATTACACAAACATGCATGCATTGCGCTGTAACACGCATGTGTTTACGCTGTAAAACGCATGTGGTTACACTAACACGCATGTCATTATGCTGTAACAACATGTCATTACGCTAACACGCATGTCATTACTCTAACACGCATGCCATTATGCTGTAACACACATGTGATTTTGCTGTAACACGTATATGATTACACTGTAACACGCATGTGATTACATTAACACGCATGCCATTACGCTGTAACACGCATGTGTTCACGCTGTAAAACGCATGTGGTTACACTAACACGCATGTCATTATGCTGTAACACACATGTCATTACGCGAACAGGCATGTCATTACTCGAACACGCATGCCATTATGCTGTAACACACTTGTAATTTTGCTGTAACACGTATATGATTACACTGTAACACGCATGTGATTACACTAACATGCATGCATTACGCTGTAACACGCATGTGTTTACACTGTAAAACGCATGTGGTTACACTAACACGCATGTCATTATGCTGTAACACGCATGTCATTACGCTAACACGCATGTCATTACTCTAACACGCATTCCATTATGCTGTAACACACATGTAATTTTGCTGTAACACGCATATGATTACACTGCAACACGCATGTGATGAGACTAACACGCATGTCATTATGCTGTAACACACATGTCATTACGCTAACACACATGTCATTACTCTAACACGCATGCCATTATGCTGCAATACACTTGTAATTTTGCTGTAACACGTATATGATTACACTGTAACACGCATGTGATTACACAAACATGCATGCATTGCGCTGTAACACGCATGTGTTTACGCTGTAAAACGCATGTGGTTACACTAACACGCATGTCATTATGCTGTAACAACATGTCATTACGCTAACACGCATGTCATTACTCTAACACGCATTCCATTATGCTGTAACACACATGTAATTTTGCTGTAACACGCATATGATTACACTGCAACACGCATGTGATTAGACTAACACGCATGTCAATATGTTGTAACACACATGACATTACACTAACACACATGTCATAACGCTGTAACAGACATGTCATTACACTAACACGCATGTGATTACACTAACACACATGTTATTACACTAACACGCATGTCATTACACTGTAACACACATGTCATTAAGCTACCACGCATGTCATTACTCTAACACGCATGCCATTATGCTGTAACACACATGTAATTTTGCTGTAACACGTATATGATTACACTGTAACACGCATGTGATTACATTAACACGCATGCCATTACGCTGTAACACGCATGTGTTTACGCTGTAAAACGCATGTGGTTACACTAACACGCATGTCATTATGCTGTAACACACATGTCATTATGCGAACAGGCATGTCATTACTCGAACACGCATGCCATTATGCTGTAACACACTTGTAATTTTGCTGTAACACGTATATGATTACACTGTAACACGCATGTGATTACACTAACACGCATGCATTACGCTGTAACACGCATGTGTTTACGCTGTAAAACGCATGTGGTTACACTAACACGCATGTCATTATGCTGTAACACGCATGTCATTACGCTAACACGCATGTCATTACTCTAACACGCATTCCATTATGCTGTAACACACATGTAATTTTGCTGTAACACGCATATGATTACACTGCAACACGCATGTGATTAGACTAACACGCATGTCATTATGCTGTAACACACATGACATTACACTAACACACATGTCATAACGCTGTAACAGACATGTCATTACACTAACACGCATGTCATTACGCTATAGCACGCATGTCATTACGCTAACACGCATGTCATTACACTGAAACACATGTCAATACACTAACACGCTGTAACACACATGTCATTACACTAACACGCATGTCATTACTCTGTAACACACGTCATTACTCTAACACGCATGCCATTATGCTGTAACACACATGTAATTATGCTGTAACACGCATGTGATTAC
This sequence comes from Salarias fasciatus, assembly GCF_902148845.1. NCBI lineage: Eukaryota > Metazoa > Chordata > Actinopteri > Blenniiformes > Blenniidae > Salarias > Salarias fasciatus. Next base: position 28,105,303 of record NC_043754.1, on the reverse strand, counting down.
ACTGTAACACGCATGTGATTACACTCACACGCATGTCATTACACTAACACGCATGTCATTATGCTGTAACACGCATGTAATTATGCTGTAACACACATGTGATTACACTGTAACACGCATGTGATTACACTAACACGCATGTCATTACTGTAACACACATGTCATTACACTAACACACATGTCATTATTCTGTAACACACATGTCATTACTCTAACACGCATCCCATTATGCTGTAACACACATGTAATTATGGTGTAACATGCATGTGATTACACTGTAACATGCATGTGATTACACTAACACGCATGTGATTACACTAACACACATGTTATTACACTAACACGCATGTCATTACGCTGTAATATCCATGTGATTACTCTAACACGCCTGTCATAACGCTGTAACAGGCATGTGATTACTCTAACACGCATGCCATAACGCTGTAACACGCATGTGATTACTCTAACATGCATATCATTGCACTGTAACACACATATCATTAAACTAGCACGCATGTCATTTTGCTGTAACACGCATGTCATTGTGCTGTAACACACATGTCATTACGCTAACACGCATGTCATTACTCTAACACGCATCCCATTATGCTGTAACACACATGTAATTTCGCTGTAACACGTATATGATTACACTGTAACATGCATGTGATTACACTAACATGCATGCATTACGCTGTAATATGCATGTGTTTACGCTGTAAAACGCATGTGGTTACACTAACACGCATGCCATAATGCTGTAACACGCATGTGATTACTCTAACACGCATGTCATTACGCTGTAATATGCATGTGATTACACTGTAACATGCATGTGATTACACTAACACGCATGTGATTACGCTAACACACATGTTATTACACTAAAACGCATGTCATTACGCTGTAACACACATGTCATTAAGCTACCACGCATGTCATTACTCTAACACGCATGCCATTATGCTGTAACACACATGTAATTTTGCTGTAACACGTATATGATTACACTGTAACATGCATCTGATTACACTAACACGCATTCCATTACGCTGTAACACGCATGTGTTTACGCTGTAAAACGCATGTGGTTACACTAACACGCATGTCATTATGCTGTAACACACATGTCATTACGCGAACACGCATGTCAATACTCGAACACGCATGCCATTATGCTGTAACACACTTGTAATTTTGCTGTAACACGTATATGATTACACTGTAACACGCATGTGATTACACTAACACGCATGCATTACGCTGTAACACGCATGTGTTTACGCTGTAAAACGCATGTGGTTACACTAACACGCATGTCATTATGCTGTAACACGCATGTCATTACGCTAACACGCATGTCATTACTCGAACACGCATTCCATTATGCTGTAACACACATGTAATTTTGCTGTGACACGCATAGGATTACACTGCAACACGCATGTGATTAGACTAACACGCATGTCATTATGCTGTAACACACATGACATTACACTAACACACATGTCGTAACGCTGTAACAGACATGCCATTACACTAACACGCATGTCATTACGCTATAGCACGCATGTCATTACGCTAACACGCATGTCATTACACTGAAACACATGTCATTACACTAACACGCTGTAACACACATGTCATTAAGCTACCACGCATGTCATTACTCTAACAGACATGCCATTATGCTGTAACACACATGTAATTTTGCTGTAACATGCATGTGATTACACTAACACGCATGTGATTACACTAACATGCATGTCATTACACTGTAACACACATATCATTATACTAACACGCATGCCATTACGCTGTAACAGGCATGTGATTACACGAGCACGCATGCCATTACGCTGTAACACGCATGTGTTTACGCTGTAAAACGCATGTGGTTACACTAACAAGCATGTCATTATGCTGTAACACACATGTCATTAAGCTACCACGCATGTCATTACTCTAACACACATGCCATTATGCTGTAACACACATGTAATTTTGCTGTAACACGTATGATTACAATGTAACACGCATGTGATTACACTAACACGCATGCCATTACGCTGTAACACGCATCTGTTTACGCTGTAAAATGCATGTAGTTACACTAACACGCATGTCATTATGCTGTAACACACTTGTCATTACGCTAACACGCATGTCATTACTCTAACACGCATGCCATTATGCTGCAATACACTTGTAATTTTGCTGTAACACGTATATGATTACACTGTAACACGCATGTGATTACACTAACATGCATGCATTGCGCTGTAACACGCATGTGTTTACGCTGTAAAACGCATGTGGTTACACTAACACGCATGTCATTATGCTGTAACAACATGTCATTACGCTAACACGCATGTCATTACTCTAACACGCATTCCATTATGCTGTAACACACATGTAATTTTGCTGTAACACGCATATGATTACACTGCAACACGCATGTGATTAGACTAACATGCATGTCATTATGTTGTAACACACATGACATTACACTAACACACATGTCATAACGCTGTAACAGACATGTCATTACACTAACACGCATGTGATTACACTAACACACATGTTATTACACTAACACGCATGTCATTACGCTGTAACACACATGTCATTAAGCTACCACGCATGTCATTACTCTAACACGCATGCCATTATGCTGCAATACACTTGTAATTTTGCTGTAACACGTATATGATTACACTGTAACACGCATGTGATTACACAAACATGCATGCATTGCGCTGTAACACGCATGTGTTTACGCTGTAAAACGCATGTGGTTACACTAACACGCATGTCATTATGCTGTAACAACATGTCATTACGCTAACACGCATGTCATTACTCTAACACGCATGCCATTATGCTGTAACACACATGTGATTTTGCTGTAACACGTATATGATTACACTGTAACACGCATGTGATTACATTAACACGCATGCCATTACGCTGTAACACGCATGTGTTCACGCTGTAAAACGCATGTGGTTACACTAACACGCATGTCATTATGCTGTAACACACATGTCATTACGCGAACAGGCATGTCATTACTCGAACACGCATGCCATTATGCTGTAACACACTTGTAATTTTGCTGTAACACGTATATGATTACACTGTAACACGCATGTGATTACACTAACATGCATGCATTACGCTGTAACACGCATGTGTTTACACTGTAAAACGCATGTGGTTACACTAACACGCATGTCATTATGCTGTAACACGCATGTCATTACGCTAACACGCATGTCATTACTCTAACACGCATTCCATTATGCTGTAACACACATGTAATTTTGCTGTAACACGCATATGATTACACTGCAACACGCATGTGATGAGACTAACACGCATGTCATTATGCTGTAACACACATGTCATTACGCTAACACGCATGTCATTACTCTAACACGCATGCCATTATGCTGCAATACACTTGTAATTTTGCTGTAACACGTATATGATTACACTGTAACACGCATGTGATTACACAAACATGCATGCATTGCGCTGTAACACGCATGTGTTTACGCTGTAAAACGCATGTGGTTACACTAACACGCATGTCATTATGCTGTAACAACATGTCATTACGCTAACACGCATGTCATTACTCTAACACGCATTCCATTATGCTGTAACACACATGTAATTTTGCTGTAACACGCATATGATTACACTGCAACACGCATGTGATTAGACTAACACGCATGTCAATATGTTGTAACACACATGACATTACACTAACACACATGTCATAACGCTGTAACAGACATGTCATTACACTAACACGCATGTGATTACACTAACACACATGTTATTACACTAACACGCATGTCATTACACTGTAACACACATGTCATTAAGCTACCACGTATGTCATTACTCTAACACGCATGCCATTATGCTGTAACACACATGTAATTTTGCTGTAACACGTATATGATTACACTGTAACACGCATGTGATTACATTAACACGCATGCCATTACGCTGTAACACGCATGTGTTTACGCTGTAAAACGCATGTGGTTACACTAACACGCATGTCATTATGCTGTAACACACATGTCATTATGCGAACAGGCATGTCATTACTCGAACACGCATGCCATTATGCTGTAACACACTTGTAATTTTGCTGTAACACGTATATGATTACACTGTAACACGCATGTGATTACACTAACACGCATGCATTACGCTGTAACACGCATGTGTTTACGCTGTAAAACGCATGTGGTTACACTAACACGCATGTCATTATGCTGTAACAACATGTCATTACGCTAACACGCATGTCATTACTCTAACACGCATTCCATTATGCTGTAACACACATGTAATTTTGCTGTAACACGCATATGATTACACTGCAACACGCATGTGATTAGACTAACACGCATGTCAATATGTTGTAACACACATGACATTACACTAACACACATGTCATAACGCTGTAACAGACATGTCATTACACTAACACGCATGTGATTACACTAACACACATGTTATTACACTAACACGCATGTCATTACACTGTAACACACATGTCATTAAGCTACCACGTATGTCATTACTCTAACACGCATGCCATTATGCTGTAACACACATGTAATTTTGCTGTAACACGTATATGATTACACTGTAACACGCATGTGATTACATTAACACGCATGCCATTACGCTGTAACACGCATGTGTTTACGCTGTAAAACGCATGTGGTTACACTAACACGCATGTCATTATGCTGTAACACACATGTCATTATGCGAACAGGCATGTCATTACTCGAACACGCATGCCATTATGCTGTAACACACTTGTAATTTTGCTGTAACACGTATATGATTACACTGTAACACGCATGTGATTACACTAACACGCATGCATTACGCTGTAACACGCATGTGTTTACGCTGTAAAACGCATGTGGTTACACTAACACGCATGTCATTATGCTGTAACACGCATGTCATTACGCTAACACGCATGTCATTACTCTAACACGCATTCCATTATGCTGTAACACACATGTAATTTTGCTGTAACACGCATATGATTACACTGCAACACGCATGTGATTAGACTAACACGCATGTCATTATGCTGTAACACACATGACATTACACTAACACACATGTCATAACGCTGTAACAGACATGTCATTACACTAACACGCATGTCATTACGCTATAGCACGCATGTCATTACGCTAACACGCATGTCATTACACTGAAACACATGTCAATACACTAACACGCTGTAACACACATGTCATTACACTAACACGCATGTCATTACTCTGTAACACACGTCATTACTCTAACACGCATGCCATTATGCTGTAACACACATGTAATTATGCTGTAACACGCATGTGATTACACTGTAACACGCATGTGATTACACTCACACGCATGTCATTACACTAACACGCATGTCATTATGCTGTAACACGCATGTAATTATGCTGTAACACACATGTGATTACACTGTAACACGCATGTGATTACACTAACACGCATGTCATTACTGTAACACACATGTCATTACACTAACACACATGTCATTATTCTGTAACACACATGTCATTACTCTAACACGCATCCCATTATGCTGTAACACACATGTAATTATGGTGTAACATGCATGTGATTACACTGTAACATGCATGTGATTACACTAACACGCATGTGATTACACTAACACACATGTTATTACACTAACACGCATGTCATTACGCTGTAATATCCATGTGATTACTCTAACACGCCTGTCATAACGCTGTAACAGGCATGTGATTACTCTAACACGCATGCCATAACGCTGTAACACGCATGTGATTACTCTAACATGCATATCATTGCACTGTAACACACATATCATTAAACTAGCACGCATGTCATTTTGCTGTAACACACGTCATTACGCCGTAAAACGCATGCCATTACGCTGTAACACGCATGTGATTACACGAACACGCATGCCATTACACGAACACGCATGCCATTACGCTGTAACACGCATGTGTTTACGCTGTAAAACGCATGTGGTTACACTAACACGCATGTCATTATGCTGTAACACACATGTCATTACTCTAACACGCATGTCATATGCTGTAACACACATGTAATTATGCTGTAACATGCATGTGATTACACTAACACACGTCATTACACTAACACACATGTCATTATGCAGTAACACACATGTCATTACACTAACACGCATGTCATTACTCTAACACACATGCCATTATGCTGTAACACACATGTATTCATGCTGTAACACGCATATGATTACACTGTAACACGCATGTGATTACACTAACACGCATGCATTACGCTGTAATACGCATGTGTTTACGCTGTAAAACGCATGTGGTTACACTAACACGCATGCCATAACGCTGTAACACGCATGTGATTACTCTAACACGCATGTCATTACGCTGTAATATGCATGTGATTACACTGTAACATGCATGTGATTACACTAACACGCATGTGATTACACTAACATGCATGTCATTACACTGTAACACACATATCAGTACACTAACACGCAGGTCATTACTCTGTAACACACGTCATTACTCTAACACGCATGCCATTATGCTGTAACACACATGTAATTATGCTGTAACACGCATATGATTACACTGTAACATGCATGTGATTACACTAACACGTATGTCATTACACTGTAACACACGTCGTTACACTAACACGCATGTCATTATGCTGTAACACACATGACATTACACTAGCACACATGTCATAACGCTGTAACACACATGTCATTACACTAACACGCATGTCATTACGCTATAGCACGCATGTCATTACACTAACACGCATGTCATTACGCTGTAACACACATGAGATTACACTAACACACATGTCAACGCTGTAACACACGTCATTACACTAACACGCATGTCATTACGCTATAGCACACATGTCATTATGCTAACACGCATGTCATTACGCTGTAACATGCCTGTGATTACTCTGACATGCATGCCATTATGCTGTAACACGCATGTAATTACACTAACATGCATGTCATTACACTGTATCACACATATCATTACACTAACATGCATGTCATTACTCTGTAATGTAATGTAATACTCCCGCTGACCACAAAGGCTACTCGACGTGCGATTGACTGCCTTTTCGCTGCTGAATTGTTTGAGGCTGCGCACCTCTGGCTGACGTCACTCCAGTGAGTGTTTTCCGTGTTGGTGAAGCTTGCCGAAGCTTGCGAGCGACTGAAGTGCTTGCTGTCTCTCTCTTGCTATTACTGTTAATTCACGAAGCCATCAAAAAAATCGGGGTTATTTACGCCCCCGGGGTTACTTTCGCCCCCGATTGACCAGTGATCTCTCGTGAATTACATCTCTTCTCCGCCGTTAGCGCCACCGGCGCGCTAACTAGCTTAGCGTGCTAACTAGCTTGGTCCGCCGGGACCGCTATGGCGTCCTCCCCTCTGTCTTCTTTTCTTTCCTGCTCAGTGTGCCGTATGTTGAGTCAGAACCCTGCCTCCCTTGACGGTAGGGGTATTTGCGTAAAGTGCAGTGTATTGACAGCGCTGGAGGCCAGGGTAACCAAGTTAGAGGTGCGGCTGTGCAGATGTGAGGGGCAGGGCAAGCGCTAGCTACAGCGAGGTAGCGGCAGGGCTCGCAGCCCGCTCCCGCAGTGAGAGGAATGTTAGCAAGCCTAGCCCCGCAGCATGTCCCGAGCAGCCGGGGCAAGACCAGGACCGGTTTGTGACAGTCCGGAGGAAGGCTAGTGCTAAGCACCACCAGGTAGCACTCCAAGAACCGCTTCACGTCTGCAATAGGTTCTCTCCCCTCAGCGACGACACACCGACTGAACTGGACACGCTGGTGATTGGCAGCTCTATAGTTAGAGACGTGAAGCTGCCAGCGGTGAAGGTTAGGTGTTACCCGGGGGCCAGAGTGGGTGACATCAAGGGGAACCTTAAGGCTTTTAAAACAGGAAGGTAGGAGATTCCGTCGAGTCGTGATTCACGCAGGCGGTAATGATGCCCGGCGGAGACAATCAGTGGTGCTCAAATTACAAGTAGCCTCGGTGTGTGAATTGGCTAAGTCGATGTCTGATGCGGTAATATTCTCTGGTCCCCTGCCCAATTTGGTCAGTGATGAAATGTATAGCCGACTTTCATCATTCAATCGCTGGTTGTCTAGATGGAGTGAAGAAAACGGAGTTATTTTTCTAAACAACTGGTGCACCTTCTGGGGAAAGCCTGGGCTCATCCGCAGGGACGGCATCCACCCAACTTTGGATGGTGCAGCCCTTTTAGCTCGCAATATGGCTGCTCGGCTTCGTACCCTAAATTGACAATCGAGCTATGAGCCCCGGGCGCAGAGCAGTCGTGTAGAACGCTCCCTGTTGATCTTGTTGATCCTGTCACTAATCCTGCTCCCGGATTTTTACAAGTCAAGCATGGACGTTTACCGGAAGGTTGGCGGTTCGATCCCCACTCCCGCAGGCGTAAAACTGTCGTTGTGTCCTTGGGCAAGACACTTCACCCACGTTGCCTAGTATGAAAGTTGTGAGAGTGAATGGTTGGTGGTGGTTGGAGGGGCCGATGGCGCAGATTGGCAGCCTCGCTTCCGTCAGTCTGCCCCAGGGCAGCTGTGGCTACAGTAGTAGCTTGCCACCACCTGGTATGGTGTGAATGAATAATGCAATGCTATGTAAAGCGTCTTTGAGTGTCCTGAAAAGCGCTATATAAAACCAATGCATTATTATTATTATTATTATTATTATTATTATTATTATTATTATTATTATTATTACCTAGGCAAACAGAGACTGTGTCTGTCCATAGTGCTCAAAGCATTAGAAAAAAGTCAATGGGTAAAAAGCTTAACACCTGTACGAGACAGAATAACTCTTTGAGTAGGAAATACATAAAATGTGGTCTACTAAACATTAGAGCAATCTCCACTAAATCTCTGTTAGTTAATGACCTTATCAGTGACAATAACATTGATCTCCTTGCTCTAACAGAAACTTGGCTTCAGCAAGATGATTATGTGAGGCTCAATGAATGTACCCCTCCAACCTATGTTAATTTCCAAACAGCTAGATCAACAGGTTGAGGTGGAGGTGTGGCAGTGATATCACACTCCAGTCTTTTTCTTAAACCCAAAACTAATGTTAAATTCAACTCTTTTGAAAGCTTAATACTAACGCTTACTTGTCCAAATTGGAAGAATCAAAAGGCTGTGCTATTAATTATTGTGTATCGACCTCCTGGTCCTTACTCTGACTTTTTAACTGAGTTCTCAGAGTCTTTAAGCAATATAGTATTGACTCATAACAAGATCCTTATAATAGGTGACTTTAATATCCATGTGGATGATTCTGGTGACAGTTTGAGTAATGCGTTTATTGCAGTATTAGATAGTATCGGTTTCACTCAAAATGTTGATGAATCCACTCATAGTCACAAGCACACCCTGGATCTAGTTTTAACATATGGGATAGAGGTTAGTGACCTAAATGTTCTCCCTCAGAACCCCATACTCTCAGACCATTTTTTAATTACTTTTCAGGTTTTGATTGAAGACTACTCTGCTCAAAAAGATAAAATTCAGTTGACATTATCTGAAAAATCTGTGGCTCGGTACAAAGAATTGATCCAGCCTGCATTTGCTGCATTACCTTGTGAACTCACAGAAATGAGCTTATTGACCAGTGGTGATAATAGTGATCAGTTTGTTGACAGTGCTATGCACTCACTAAAATCTGCCCTTGACGTAGTGGCTCCATTGCAGCTGAAAACCAATCGACCCAGGCGCGTTGCTCCATGGTTTAATTCTGAAACCCGTGTTCTCAAACAAAAAACTCGGCAATTAGAAAGACTGTGGCGTAAATCTAAATTGGAACAATCTCTGAAGGCTTGGAAATGTAGCTTGCTAAGCTATAAACAAACTCTTTTTAAAGCCAAGACATTATATTACTCTTGTTTAATAGAAATAAACAAAAATAACCCTCGGTTTCTGTTCAACACTGTAGCCAGACTGACAAACAGTCATACTGTAGTGGAACCAATAATCCCAGAATCTTTAAACTGCCTTGACTTTCTTAAATTCTTTAATGATAAAACCATCAAAGGTAAAATCAATGAAGCACTTTCATCAGATCAAGCTCAGGGAAACCAGCCACTGCCGCCACCTGAAATACCTGAAATACTAGATAGTTTCTCACCAGTAAATGGGGCTGAGATTACTTCGATTGTAATGTCTTCTAAAACTTCGACCTGTCTCCTAGATCCAATTCCAACTAAGCTTTTCAAAGATATTCTTCCAGTTATTTTAAATACGGTCATAACTATAATAAATACGTCTCTAGAAATTGGCTATGTGCCACAGTCATTTAAATTTGCAGTAATCAAATCACTGCTGAAAAAACCTAATCTTGATCCTGATATTCTAGCCAACTACAGACAAATATCAAATCTGCCTTTTATTTCAAAAGACCTGGAAAAAGTCGTGGTTAAACAGCTTTGTCGCCACCTACAGGACAATAGTTTATTTGAGAAATTTCAGTCAGGATATAGAGCTTATCACAGCACTGAGACTGCGTTAGTTAAAGTCACTAATGACTTGCTATTGGCGGCTGACGCAGGTCTAGTCTCAATTCTGGTTCTCTTAGACCTCAGTGCAGCTTTTGATACAATTGACCACAATATTCTCCTGCAGAGGTTAGAATGTGAGGTTGGCATCAGAGGAAAAGCCCTCTGCTGGTTCAAATCCTATTTATCTAATAGGTACCAATTTGTTCACGTTAACCAACAGTCCTCACCGTGCTCCCAGGTCAGTTATGGGGTTCCTCAAGGGTCCGTGCTCGGGCCAATTTTATTTCTGTGATATATATGCTTCCTTTAGGGAACATAATTAGAAGCCACGATATCAGTTTTGATTGTTATGCAGATGACTCACAATTGTATTTATCTATGAAACCTGATCAAACTAATCAAATAGACAGACTCAGTGACTGTATCAGAGAAATTAAATCCTGGATGACTACGAACTATCTCCGTCTTAATCCTGGCAAAACAGAGGTCATTATACTAGGCCCCCATAAACTGAGAGAGTGTCTATCTGAACAGATTATCACCTTAGATAACGTGAGGGTCTAAGGCGGTGGTTGCGTCGTTTTGTCTCGTTACTGTGAATTTGACACATTCATTTTATGCTTATTCACTGTTTTTATTTTTACCAATCAATGTAACATCTTGAAGCCCTCTGAGGCAACTGTTGTTGTGATACTGGGCTATACAAAAATAAATGGATTGATTGATTGATTGACATTACTCTAACACGCATGTCGTTATGCTGTAACACACATGTAATTATGCTGGAACACGCATGTGATTACACTAACACATGTCATTACACAAACACGCATGTCATTAAACTGTAACACACATATAATTACACTAACACACATGTCATTACTCTGTAACCCACATGTCATTACTCTAACACACATGTAATTATGCTGGAACACGCATGTGATTACACTAACACATGTCATTACACAAACACGCATGTCATTAAACTGTAACACACATATAATTACACTAACACACATGTCATTACTCTGTAACCCACATGTCATTACTCTAACACACATGTAATTATGCTGTAACACGCATGTGATTACACTAACACGCATGTCATTACGCTAACACGCATGTGATTATGCTGTAACACACATGTGATTACACTAACACGCATGTCATTACGCTGTAACATACATGTGATTACTCAAACATACATGCCATTACGCTGTAACACGCATGTGATTACTCCAACACGCATGCCATTACGCAGTAATACGCATGTGGTTACTCTAACACGCATGTCATTACACTGTGACACACATCTCCTTGCACTAACACGCATGTCATTACGCTGTAACACACTGGACTCCAGATGCTAGGTGCTAAGTGCCACACTCTATACACGAGACACTAGAGACGCTGGACTCCAAACGCAAGGCGTTCGGCGCTGGACTCTAGACACAAGACGCCAGGCACTGGACTCTACACGCTAAGCGTGGACACTAGACACTTGAGGCAAGGCGCTAGACTCTAGACACTAGACGCTAGGCACTGGACTCGAGCTGGGAGGTGCTGGATTCCAGACACTTGAATCTGGACTTTAGACGCTAGGCACTGGACTACAGACGCCAGACGCTAGGTGCTTTATTATAGACGCTAGACACTAGGTCCTGAACTCTAGACACTTGACGCTGGACTCTAGACACTAGGCACTAGGCGTTGGACACCAGACACTTGACGCTGGACTCCAGATGCTCGGTGCAGGACTTCAGACGCCAGACGCTGGAATCTAGATGCTATGCGCAAGGCGTTAGGCGCTGGACTCTGGACACTTGACGTTAGGCGCAAGACTCTAAACGCTAGGCACTGGATTCTACACGCTAGGCGCTGGACTCTACACGCTAGGCACTGGACTCTACACGCGAGGCGCTGGACTATAGAAACTTGAGGCTAGGCGCTGGACTCTACACGCCGGGCGCTGGACTCTAGACGCTAGGCGCTGGACTCTACATGCTATGCGCTGGACTCTAGACGCTAGGCGCTGGACTCTACACGCTAGGCGCTGGACTCTACACGCTACACGCTGGACTCTAGACACTTGAGGCTAGTGGCTGGACTCTACAAGCTGGGCACTGGACTCTACACGCTAGGCGCTGGACTCTAGACACTAGATGCTAAGCGCTGGACCCTAGACACGAGACGTTACGCGCTGGACCCTCGGCACTAGACGCAAGGCGCTGGATTCTAGACGCTAGGTGCTGGACTCCAGATGCTCGGCGCTGGACTCTACACGCTAGGCGCAAGACCCCAGACACTTGAGGCTCGGCACTGGACTCGACACGCTGGGCGTTGGACTCTAGACACTTGAGGCTAGGTGCTGGACTGTAGACGCTGGGCGCTGGACTCTAGACACTAGGCACTGGACTCTACACGGTAGGCGCTGGAGTATAGACACTTGAGGCTAGGTGCTGGACTCTGCACGCTGGGCGCTGGACTCTAGACGCTAGGCGCTGGACTCTACATGCTATGCGCTGGACTCTACACGCGAGGCGCTGGACTCTGCACGCTAGGCGCTGGACTATTGACACAAGGTGTTGGACTCTAAACGCTCGGCGCTGGACTCTAGACGCTAGACGCTGGACTCTCCACGCTAGGCGCTGGACTCTAGACACTTGACACTAGGCGCTGGACTCTAGACACTTGAGGCTAGGCGCTGGACTCTACACTCTAGGCACTGGACTCCAGACGCTAGGCGCTGGACTCTACACGCTAGGCGCTGGACTCTAGACACTTGACACTCGGCGCTGGACTCTAGACACTTGACACTAGGCGCTGGACTCTAGACACTTGAGGCTAGGCGCTGGACTCTACACGCTGGGCGTTGGACTCTTGACACTTGAGGCTAGGCACTGGACTCTACAGGCTAGGTGCTGGACTCTCGAGACTAGACGCTAAGCGCGGGACCCTAGACACTAGACGCTAGGCGCTGGGCTCTACACGCGAGGTGCTGAACTCTAGACGATAGTCGCTAGACTCCACACGCTGGGCGCTGGACTCTAGACACTTGACACTTGTCGCTGGACTCTAGACACTTGAGGCTAGGCGCTTAACTCTACACGCTGGGTGCTGGACTCTACACGCTAGGTGCTGGACTCTACACGCTGGGTGCTGGACTCTACACGTCGAGCGCTGGACTCTACACGCTAGGCGCTGTACTCTAGACGCTGGGCGCTGGACTCTAAACGCTAAGCGCTGGACTCGACACGCTGGGTGTTGGACTCTACACGCTAGGCGCTGGACTCTACACGCTAGGCGCTGGACTCTGCAAGCGACGCGCTGGACTCTAGACACTTGAAGCTAGGCGCTGGACTCTACACTCTGGGCGTTGGACTCTAGACGCTTGAGGCTAGGCGCATGACCCTAGACACTTGAGGCTAGGCGCTGGACTCTACACTTGAGGCGCTAGATCCTAGACACTTGAGGCGAGGCACTTGAATCTACACGCAAGGCGCTGGACTCTAGACGATAGTCGCTAGACTCCACACGCTGGGCGCTGGACTCTAGACACTTGACACTTGTCGCTGGACTCTAGACACTTGAGGCTAGGCGCTTAACTCTACACGCTGGGTGCTGGACTCTACACGCTGGGTGCTGGACTCTACACGCTGGGTGCTGGACTCTACACGCCGAGCGCTGGACTCTACACGCTAGGCGCTGTACTCTAGACGCTAGGCGCTGGACTCTAAACGCTAAGCGCTGGACTCGACACGCTGGGTGCTGGACTCTACACGCTAGGCGCTGGACTCTACACGCTAGGCGCTGGACTCTGCAAGAGACGCGCTGGACTCTAGACACTTGAAGCTAGGCGCTGGACTCTACACTCTGGGCGTTGGACTCTAGACACTTGAGGCTAGGCGCATGACCCTAGACACTTGAGGCTAGGCGCTGGACTCTACACTTGAGGCGCTAGTTCCTAGACACTTGAGGCTAGGCGCATGACCCTAGACACTTGAGGCTAGGCGCTGGACTCTACACTTGAGGCGCTAGTTCCTAGACACTTGAGGCGAGGCACTTGAATCTACACGCAAGGCGCTGGACTCTAGACGATAGTCGCTAGACTCCACACGCTGGGCGCTGGACTCTAGACACTTGACACTTGTCGCTGGACTCTAGACACTTGAGGCTAGGCGCTTAACTCTACACGCTGGGTGCTGGACTCTACACGCTAGGTGCTGGACTCTACACGCTGGGTGCTGGACTCTACACGCCGAGCGCTGGACTCTACACGCTAGGCGCTGTACTCTAGACGCTAGGCGCTGGACTCTAAACGCTAAGCGCTGGACTCGACACGCTGGGTGCTGGACTCTACACGCTAGGCGCTGGACTCTACACGCTAGGCGCTGGACTCTGCAAGAGACGCGCTGGACTCTAGACACTTGAAGCTAGGCGCTGGACTCTACACTCTGGGCGTTGGACTCTAGACACTTGAGGCTAGGCGCATGACCCTAGACACTTGAGGCTAGGCGCTGGACTCTACACTTGAGGCGCTAGATCCTAGACACTTGAGGCGAGGCACTTGAATCTACACGCAAGGCGCTGGACTCTAGACACTTGACACTAGGCGCTGGACTCTAAATGCCAGGAGCTGAATTCTACACGCTAGGCGCTGGACTCTAGACACTTGACACTCGGCGCTGGACTCTGGACACTTGAGGCTGGGCGCTGGACTCTACACGCTAGGTGTTGGACTCTCGAGACTAGACGCTAAGCGCTGGACCCTAGACACTAGACGCTAGGCGCTGGACTCTACACGCTAGTTGCAGGACTCTAGATCTGGGCTACTCAACCCGCGGCCCGCGGGCCGCATGCGGCCCGCAAGCTGTAACGGTGCGGCCCACGGCTGATTGTAAGCAGTGAAAAAAAAAATCGACTTTTAATGAGGAAAAAACGTTTCTGATATGCGGACACCAGAGGGCAGTGTGTTTGACCTGCTGACAACAGGCAGATAAGTGTTGCAATTGTGGGGCTGTACCAGCTGGTGGCGGTAATGCGCCAATAGGCTGTTTGCTCACTGCCGAAAACAAAAGACTCAAAGAAGACTGATCGAAGTGGAGTTCATGGCTGCCGCCGGTAAAGTTAAACTAAAGTTATGTGATGAACACAGGAAAGTTCAACCGTCATGGGAGGAAGAATTTGCTTTTCTGGAGGTAAATAACAAGCCAGTGTGCCTTCTTTGCCAAAAACCGTCCATTCCTAAACGAGCGAATCTTCAGCGTCACCACGACAGCTGTCAGGAATTTATTACAGTAGGACTGCACCGCTCAACCTGTGACAACACTGACACTGTTCTGTCAGTGAGACACTTCCGAAAGTTTTGTTTTTCTTAATATAAATCCTACGTGTATTGGATTTTGCTAAGAAATGTGATACATCGTCCTGATTTCAGGTGAGGGTAATTGTTTTAGCTGTGACCTTCTGTAGGGCTGCTGTTGTGCACAATTTCTGTGAGTAATGCACACCTGTGTTTTTCTTCTGTCACTGTTCTCCAAAAAGTAAGTCACCTGCAGAGCTATGTTTGTATGCTTTACAATGATTTTTTTTTTTTTTTTATTTGCCACCGGTGATCTTTTTTGTGATGCACAAGATTTAATTTTTGCTTCATTTATTTTTTGCAGGAGTAGGCCAATTATTTTTGTAAAGAATCCCTTAATTTATTTACTTTTTGTGGAAAAAGACCTGCTTTTTTGTTGTAATTTAGTGAATTTCTCAAACGCATTGCTTGAAAAATATTTAAAATACTTATGTTTTGTGACAGAAAGTGCTCATATGTGTAGTAAGTATATTCATATTTTGTGAATAAAGCCCCATTTTATAATTTGATATCTGACTTTTTTTAAATGTCATGCCATTTCACCTTTTTGCTTTTTATTGGAAATGCAGAAAACAGCCACAAATAGATCTATAAGGCGTAGTATAATATATTTTCAACAAAGTCTTATTTTAGTTTTACAAAAGACTAATGTAGTTGTCTTTCTATTGTAATGCATTTAAAATTTCATTATTGAATATTAATTACATTATTTAAATGTCTTTTACATAATTCAGTCATATAAATTAGCAAACCTAGGTTGCGGCCCACGCAAACAGAAATGTTTTTCTATGTGGCCCTCGAGCAATGGTAAGTTGAGTAGCCCTGCTCTAGATGATAGTAGCCAGACTCCACACGCTGGGCGCTGGACTCTAGACACTTGACACTTGTCGCTGGACTCTAGACACTTGAGGCTAGGCGCTTAACTCTACACGCTGGGTGCTGGACTCTACACGCTAGCTGCTGGACTCTAAACGCTAAGCGCTGGACTCTACACGCTGGGTGCTGGACTCTACACGCTAGGCGCTGGACTCTACACGCTAGGCGCTGGACTCTGCAAGCGACGCGTTGGACTCGAGACACTTGAAGCTAGGCGCTGGACTCTACACTCTGGGCGTTGGACTCCAGACACTTGAGGCTAGGCGCGTGACTCTTGGCACTTGAGGCTAGGCGCATGACCCTAGACACTTAAGGCTAGGCGCTGGACTCTACACTTGAGGCGCTAGATCCTAGACACTTGAGGCGAGGCACTTGAATCTACACGCTAGGTGCTGGACTCTAGACACTTGACACTAGGCGCTGGACTCTAAATGCCAGGAGCTGGATTCTCCACGCTAGGCGCTGCACTTGACACTCGGCGCTGGACTCCAGACACTTGAGGCTGGGCGCTGGACTCTACACGCCAGGTGCTGGACTCTAGAGACTAGACACTAGGCGCTGGACTCGAGACACTTGAGGCTAGGCGCTGGACTCTACACGCTGGGCGTTGGACTCTTGACACTTGAGGCTAGGCACTGGACTCTACAGGCTAGGTGCTGGACTCTAGAGACTAGACGCTAAGCGCGGGACCCTAGACACTAGACGCTCGGCGCTGGGCTCTACACGCGAGGTGCTGGACTCTAGACGATAGTCGCTAGACTCCACACGCTGGGCGCTGGACTCTAGACACTTGACACTTGTCGCTGGACTCTAGACACTTGAGGCTAGGCGCTTAACTCTACACGCTGGGTGCTGGACTCTACACGCTAGGTGCTGGACTCTACACGCTGGGTGCTGGACTCTACACGCCGAGCGCTGGACTCTACACGCTAGGCGCTGTACTCTAGACGCTAGGCGCTGGACTCTAAACGCTAAGCGCTGGACTCGACACGCTGGGTGCTGGACTCTACACGCTAGGCGCTGGACTCTACACGCTAGGCGCTGGACTCTGCAAGCGACGCGCTGGACTCTAGACACTTGAAGCTAGGCGCTTGACTCTACACTCTGGGCGTTGGACTCTAGACACTTGAGGCTAGGCGCATGACCCTAGACACTTGAGGCTAGGCGCTGGACTCTACACTTGAGGCGCTAGATCCTAGACACTTGAGGCGAGGCACTTGAATCTACACGCAAGGCGCTGGACTCTAGACACTTGACACTAGGCGCTGGACTCTAAATGCCAGGAGCTGAATTCTACACGCTAGGCGCTGGACTCTAGACACTTGACACTCGGCGCTGGACTCTAGACACTTGAGGCTGGGCGCTGGACTCTACACGCTAGGTGTTGGACTCTCGAGACTAGACGCTAAGCGCTGGACCCTAGACACTAGACGCTAGGCGCTGGACTCTACACGCTAGGTGCTGGACTCTAGATGATAGTAGCCAGACTCCACACGCTGGGCGCTGGACTCTAGACACTTGACACTTGTCGCTGGACTCTAGACACTTGAGGCTAGGCGCTTAACTCTACACGCTGGGTGCTGGACTCTACACGCTAGCTGCTGGACTCTACACGCTGGATGCTGGACTCTACACGCTGGGCGCTGGACTCTACACGCTAGGTGCTGTACTCTAGACGCTAGGCGCTGGACTCTAAACGCTAAGCGCTGGACTCTACACGCTGGGTGCTGGACTCTCCACGCGAGGCGCTGGACTCTACACGCTAGGCGCTGGACTCTACACTCTAGGCGCTGGACTCTAGACGCTTGGCGCTGGACTCTACACGCTAGGCGCTGGCCTTTAGACACTTGACACTAGGCGCTGGACTCTAGACACTTGAGGCTAGGCGCTGGATTCTACACGCTGGGCGTTAGACTCTTGACACTTGAGGCTAGGCACTGGACTCTACAGGCTAGGTGCTGGACTGTAGAGACTAGACGCTAAGCGCTGGACCCTGGACACTAGACACTTGAGGCTGGGGGCTTAACTCTACACGCTGGGTGCTGGACTCTACACGCTAGGTGCTGGACACTACACGCTGGGTGCTGGACTCTACACACTAGGCGCTGGACTCTACACGCTAGGCGCTGTACTCGAGACGCAAGGCGCTGGACTCTAAACGCTTGGCGCTGGACTCTACACGCTGGGTGCTGGACTCTACACGCTAGGCGCTGGACTCTACACGCGAGGCGCTGGACTCTAGACACTAGATGCTAAGCGCTGGACCCGAGACACTACACGCAAGGCGCTGGATTCTACACGCTGGGCGCTGGACCCTAAATGCTAGGCCCTGGACTCCAACCTCTAGATGCCAGACTCTACACTCTGGGCGCCGGACTGTAGACGCCAGCCACTGGACTATACATGCTATGCGCTGTACTCTAGACGCTGGGCGCTGGACTCTAAACGCTAAGCGCTGGACTCGACACGCTGGGTGTTGGACTCTACACGCTAGGCGCTGGACTCTACACGCTAGGCGCTGGACTCTGCAAGCGACGCGCTGGACTCTAGACACTTGAAGCTAGGCGCTGGACTCTACACTCTGGGCGTTGGACTCTAGACGCTTGAGGCTAGGCGCATGACCCTAGACACTTGAGGCTAGGCGCTGGACTCTACACTTGAGGCGCTAGATCCTAGACACTTGAGGCGAGGCACTTGAATCTACACGCAAGGCGCTGGACTCTAGACGATAGTCGCTAGACTCCACACGCTGGGCGCTGGACTCTAGACACTTGACACTTGTCGCTGGACTCTAGACACTTGAGGCTAGGCGCTTAACTCTACACGCTGGGTGCTGGACTCTACACGCTAGGTGCTGGACTCTACACGCTGGGTGCTGGACTCTACACGCCGAGCGCTGGACTCTACACGCTAGGCGCTGTACTCTAGACGCTAGGCGCTGGACTCTAAACGCTAAGCGCTGGACTCGACACGCTGGGTGCTGGACTCTACACGCTAGGCGCTGGACTCTACACGCTAGGCGCTGGACTCTGCAAGAGACGCGCTGGACTCTAGACACTTGAAGCTAGGCGCTGGACTCTACACTCTGGGCGTTGGACTCTAGACACTTGAGGCTAGGCGCATGACCCTAGACACTTGAGGCTAGGCGCTGGACTCTACACTTGAGGCGCTAGATCCTAGACACTTGAGGCGAGGCACTTGAATGTACACGCAAGGCGCTGGACTCTAGACACTTGACACTCGGCGCTGGACTCTAGACACTTGAGGCTGGGCGCTGGACTCTACACGCTAGGTGTTGGACTCTCGAGACTAGACGCTAAGCGCTGGACCCTAGACACTAGACGCTAGGCGCTGGACTCTACACGCTAGTTGCAGGACTCTAGATGATAGTAGCCAGACTCCACACGCTGGGCGCTGGACTCTAGACACTTGACACTTGTCGCTGGACTCTAGACACTTGAGGCTAGGCGCTTAACTCTACACGCTGGGTGCTGGACTCTACACGCTAGGTGCTGGACTCTAAACGCTAAGCGCTGGACTCTACACGCTGGGTGCTGGACTCTACACGCTAGGCGCTGGACTCTACACGCTAGGCGCTGGACTCTGCAAGCGACGCGTTGGACTCGAGACACTTGAAGCTAGGCGCTGGACTCTACACTCTGGGCGTTGGACTCCAGACACTTGAGGCTAGGCGCGTGACTCTTGGCACTTGAGGCTAGGCGCATGACCCTAGACACTTAAGGCTAGGCGCTGGACTCTACACTTGAGGCGCTAGATCCTAGACACTTGAGGCGAGGCACTTGAATCTACACGCTAGGTGCTGGACTCTAGACACTTGACACTAGGCGCTGGACTCTAAATGCCAGGAGCTGGATTCTCCACGCTAGGCGCTGCACTTGACACTCGGCGCTGGACTCCAGACACTTGAGGCTGGGCGCTGGACTCTACACGCCAGGTGCTGGACTCTAGAGACTAGACACTAGGCGCTGGACTCGAGACACTTGAGGCTAGGCGCTGGACTCTACACGCTGGGCGTTGGACTCTTGACACTTGAGGCTAGGCACTGGACTCTACAGGCTAGGTGCTGGACTCTAGAGACTAGACGCTAAGCGCGGGACCCTAGACACTAGACGCTAGGCGCTGGACTCTACACGCTAGGCGCTGGACTCTGCAAGAGACGCGCTGGACTCTAGACACTTGAAGCTAGGCGCTGGACTCTACACTCTGGGCGTTGGACTCTAGACACTTGAGGCTAGGCGCATGACCCTAGACACTTGAGGCTAGGCGCTGGACTCTACACTTGAGGCGCTAGATCCTAGACACTTGAGGCGAGGCACTTGAATGTACACGCAAGGCGCTGGACTCTAGACACTTGACACTCGGCGCTGGACTCTAGACACTTGAGGCTGGGCGCTGGACTCTACACGCTAGGTGTTGGACTCTCGAGACTAGACGCTAAGCGCTGGACCCTAGACACTAGACGCTAGGCGCTGGACTCTACACGCTAGTTGCAGGACTCTAGATGATAGTAGCCAGACTCCACACGCTGGGCGCTGGACTCTAGACACTTGACACTTGTCGCTGGACTCTAGACACTTGAGGCTAGGCGCTTAACTCTACACGCTGGGTGCTGGACTCTACACGCTAGGTGCTGGACTCTAAACGCTAAGCGCTGGACTCTACACGCTGGGTGCTGGACTCTACACGCTAGGCGCTGGACTCTACACGCTAGGCGCTGGACTCTGCAAGCGACGCGTTGGACTCGAGACACTTGAAGCTAGGCGCTGGACTCTACACTCTGGGCGTTGGACTCCAGACACTTGAGGCTAGGCGCGTGACTCTTGGCACTTGAGGCTAGGCGCATGACCCTAGACACTTAAGGCTAGGCGCTGGACTCTACACTTGAGGCGCTAGATCCTAGACACTTGAGGCGAGGCACTTGAATCTACACGCTAGGTGCTGGACTCTAGACACTTGACACTAGGCGCTGGACTCTAAATGCCAGGAGCTGGATTCTCCACGCTAGGCGCTGCACTTGACACTCGGCGCTGGACTCCAGACACTTGAGGCTGGGCGCTGGACTCTACACGCCAGGTGCTGGACTCTAGAGACTAGACACTAGGCGCTGGACTCGAGACACTTGAGGCTAGGCGCTGGACTCTACACGCTGGGCGTTGGACTCTTGACACTTGAGGCTAGGCACTGGACTCTACAGGCTAGGTGCTGGACTCTAGAGACTAGACGCTAAGCGCGGGACCCTAGACACTAGACGCTCGGCGCTGGGCTCTACACGCGAGGTGCTGGACTCTAGACGATAGTCGCTAGACTCCACACGCTGGGCGCTGGACTCTAGACACTTGACACTTGTCGCTGGACTCTAGACACTTGAGGCTAGGCGCTTAACTCTACACGCTGGGTGCTGGACTCTACACGCTAGGTGCTGGACTCTACACGCTGGGTGCTGGACTCTACACGCCGAGCGCTGGACTCTACACGCTAGGCGCTGTACTCTAGACGCTAGGCGCTGGACTCTAAACGCTAAGCGCTGGACTCGACACGCTGGGTGCTGGACTCTACACGCTAGGCGCTGGACTCTACACGCTAGGCGCTGGACTCTGCAAGCGACGCGCTGGACTCTAGACACTTGAAGCTAGGCGCTTGACTCTACACTCTGGGCGTTGGACTCTAGACACTTGAGGCTAGGCGCATGACCCTAGACACTTGAGGCTAGGCGCTGGACTCTACACTTGAGGCGCTAGATCCTAGACACTTGAGGCGAGGCACTTGAATCTACACGCAAGGCGCTGGACTCTAGACACTTGACACTAGGCGCTGGACTCTAAATGCCAGGAGCTGAATTCTACACGCTAGGCGCTGGACTCTAGACACTTGACACTCGGCGCTGGACTCTAGACACTTGAGGCTGGGCGCTGGACTCTACACGCTAGGTGCTGGACTCTCGAGACTAGACGCTAAGCGCTGGACCCTAGACACTAGACGCTAGGCGCTGGACTCTACACGCTAGGTGCTGGACTCTAGATGATAGTAGCCAGACTCCACACGCTGGGCGCTGGACTCTAGACACTTGACACTTGTCGCTGGACTCTAGACACTTGAGGCTAGGCGCTTAACTCTACACGCTGGGTGCTGGACTCTACACGCTAGCTGCTGGACTCTACACGCTGGATGCTGGACTCTACACGCTGGGCGCTGGACTCTACACGCTAGGTGCTGTACTCTAGACGCTAGGCGCTGGACTCTAAACGCTAAGCGCTGGACTCTACACGCTGGGTGCTGGACTCTCCACGCGAGGCGCTGGACTCTACACGCTAGGCGCTGGACTCTACACTCTAGGCGCTGGACTCTAGACGCTTGGCGCTGGACTCTACACGCTAGGCGCTGGCCTTTAGACACTTGACACTAGGCGCTGGACTCTAGACACTTGAGGCTAGGCGCTGGATTCTACACGCTGGGCGTTAGACTCTTGACACTTGAGGCTAGGCACTGGACTCTACAGGCTAGGTGCTGGACTGTAGAGACTAGACGCTAAGCGCTGGACCCTGGACACTAGACACTTGAGGCTGGGGGCTTAACTCTACACGCTGGGTGCTGGACTCTACACGCTAGGTGCTGGACACTACACGCTGGGTGCTGGACTCTACACACTAGGCGCTGGACTCTACACGCTAGGCGCTGTACTCGAGACGCAAGGCGCTGGACTCTAAACGCTTGGCGCTGGACTCTACACGCTGGGTGCTGGACTCTACACGCTAGGCGCTGGACTCTACACGCGAGGCGCTGGACTCTAGACACTAGATGCTAAGCGCTGGACCCGAGACACTACACGCAAGGCGCTGGATTCTACACGCTGGGCGCTGGACCCTAAATGCTAGGCCCTGGACTCCAACCTCTAGATGCCAGACTCTACACTCTGGGCGCCGGACTGTAGACGCCAGCCACTGGACTATACATGCTATGCGCTGTACTCTAGACGCTGGGCGCTGGACTCTAAACGCTAAGCGCTGGACTCGACACGCTGGGTGTTGGACTCTACACGCTAGGCGCTGGACTCTACACGCTAGGCGCTGGACTCTGCAAGCGACGCGCTGGACTCTAGACACTTGAAGCTAGGCGCTGGACTCTACACTCTGGGCGTTGGACTCTAGACGCTTGAGGCTAGGCGCATGACCCTAGACACTTGAGGCTAGGCGCTGGACTCTACACTTGAGGCGCTAGATCCTAGACACTTGAGGCGAGGCACTTGAATCTACACGCAAGGCGCTGGACTCTAGACGATAGTCGCTAGACTCCACACGCTGGGCGCTGGACTCTAGACACTTGACACTTGTCGCTGGACTCTAGACACTTGAGGCTAGGCGCTTAACTCTACACGCTGGGTGCTGGACTCTACACGCTAGGTGCTGGACTCTACACGCTGGGTGCTGGACTCTACACGCCGAGCGCTGGACTCTACACGCTAGGCGCTGTACTCTAGACGCTAGGCGCTGGACTCTAAACGCTAAGCGCTGGACTCGACACGCTGGGTGCTGGACTCTACACGCTAGGCGCTGGACTCTACACGCTAGGCGCTGGACTCTGCAAGAGACGCGCTGGACTCTAGACACTTGAAGCTAGGCGCTGGACTCTACACTCTGGGCGTTGGACTCTAGACACTTGAGGCTAGGCGCATGACCCTAGACACTTGAGGCTAGGCGCTGGACTCTACACTTGAGGCGCTAGATCCTAGACACTTGAGGCGAGGCACTTGAATGTACACGCAAGGCGCTGGACTCTAGACACTTGACACTCGGCGCTGGACTCTAGACACTTGAGGCTGGGCGCTGGACTCTACACGCTAGGTGTTGGACTCTCGAGACTAGACGCTAAGCGCTGGACCCTAGACACTAGACGCTAGGCGCTGGACTCTACACGCTAGTTGCAGGACTCTAGATGATAGTAGCCAGACTCCACACGCTGGGCGCTGGACTCTAGACACTTGACACTTGTCGCTGGACTCTAGACACTTGAGGCTAGGCGCTTAACTCTACACGCTGGGTGCTGGACTCTACACGCTAGGTGCTGGACTCTAAACGCTAAGCGCTGGACTCTACACGCTGGGTGCTGGACTCTACACGCTAGGCGCTGGACTCTACACGCTAGGCGCTGGACTCTGCAAGCGACGCGTTGGACTCGAGACACTTGAAGCTAGGCGCTGGACTCTACACTCTGGGCGTTGGACTCCAGACACTTGAGGCTAGGCGCGTGACTCTTGGCACTTGAGGCTAGGCGCATGACCCTAGACACTTAAGGCTAGGCGCTGGACTCTACACTTGAGGCGCTAGATCCTAGACACTTGAGGCGAGGCACTTGAATCTACACGCTAGGTGCTGGACTCTAGACACTTGACACTAGGCGCTGGACTCTAAATGCCAGGAGCTGGATTCTCCACGCTAGGCGCTGCACTTGACACTCGGCGCTGGACTCCAGACACTTGAGGCTGGGCGCTGGACTCTACACGCCAGGTGCTGGACTCTAGAGACTAGACACTAGGCGCTGGACTCGAGACACTTGAGGCTAGGCGCTGGACTCTACACGCTGGGCGTTGGACTCTTGACACTTGAGGCTAGGCACTGGACTCTACAGGCTAGGTGCTGGACTCTAGAGACTAGACGCTAAGCGCGGGACCCTAGACACTAGACGCTAGGCGCTGGGCTCTACACGCGAGGTGCTGGACTCTAGACGATAGTCGCTAGACTCCACACGCTGGGCGCTGGACTCTAGACACTTGACACTTGTCGCTGGACTCTAGACACTTGAGGCTAGGCGCTTAACTCTACACGCTGGGTGCTGGACTCTACACGCTAGGTGCTGGACTCTACACGCTGGGTGCTGGACTCTACACGCCGAGCGCTGGACTCTACACGCTAGGCGCTGTACTCTAGACGCTAGGCGCTGGACTCTAAACGCTAAGCGCTGGACTCGACACGCTGGGTGCTGGACTCTACACGCTAGGCGCTGGACTCTACACGCTAGGCGCTGGACTCTGCAAGCGACGCGCTGGACTCTAGACACTTGAAGCTAGGCGCTTGACTCTACACTCTGGGCGTTGGACTCTAGACACTTGAGGCTAGACGCATGACCCTAGACACTTGAGGCTAGGCGCTGGACTCTACACTTGAGGCGCTAGATCCTAGACACTTGAGGCGAGGCACTTGAATCTACACGCAAGGCGCTGGACTCTAGACACTTGACACTAGGCGCTGGACTCTAAATGCCAGGAGCTGAATTCTACACGCTAGGCGCTGGACTCTAGACACTTGACACTCGGCGCTGGACTCTAGACACTTGAGGCTGGGCGCTGGACTCTACACGCTAGGTGTTGGACTCTCGAGACTAGACGCTAAGCGCTGGACCCTAGACACTAGACGCTAGGCGCTGGACTCTACACGCTAGGTGCTGGACTCTAGATGATAGTAGCCAGACTCCACACGCTGGGCGCTGGACTCTAGACACTTGACACTTGTCGCTGGACTCTAGACACTTGAGGCTAGGCGCTTAACTCTACACGCTGGGTGCTGGACTCTACACGCTAGCTGCTGGACTCTACACGCTGGGTGCTGGACTCTACACGCTGGGCGCTGGACTCTACACGCTAGGTGCTGTACTCTAGACGCTAGGCGCTGGACTCTAAACGCTAAGCGCTGGACTCTACACGCTGGGTGCTGGACTCTCCACGCGAGGCGCTGGACTCTACACGCTAGGCGCTGGACTCTACACTCTAGGCGCTGGACTCTAGACGCTTGGCGCTGGACTCTACACGCTAGGCGCTGGCCTTTAGACACTTGACACTAGGCGCTGGACTCTAGACACTTGAGGCTAGGCGCTGGATTCTACACGCTGGGCGTTAGACTCTTGACACTTGAGGCTAGGCACTGGACTCTACAGGCTAGGTGCTGGACTGTAGAGACTAGACGCTAAGCGCTGGACCCTGGACACTAGACACTTGAGGCTGGGGGCTTAACTCTACACGCTGGGTGCTGGACTCTACACGCTAGGTGCTGGACACTACACGCTGGGTGCTGGACTCTACACACTAGGCGCTGGACTCTACACGCTAGGCGCTGTACTCGAGACGCAAGGCGCTGGACTCTAAACGCTTGGCGCTGGACTCTACACGCTGGGTGCTGGACTCTACACGCTAGGCGCTGGACTCTACACGCGAGGCGCTGGACTCTAGACACTAGATGCTAAGCGCTGGACCCGAGACACTACACGCAAGGCGCTGGATTCTACACGCTGGGCGCTGGACCCTAAATGCTAGGCCCTGGACTCCAACCTCTAGATGCCAGACTCTACACGCTGGGCGCCGGACTGTAGACGCCAGCCACTGGACTCCACATGCTGTGCGCTGGACTCTAAACGCTAGGCGCTGGACTATACATGCTATGCGCTGGACTCTACACGCTAGGCACTGGACTCTACACGCCAGGCGCTGGACTATAAAAGCTTGAGGCTAGGCGCTGGACTCTACACGCTAGGCGCTGGCCTTTAGACACTTGACACTAGGCGCTCGACTCTAGACACTTGAGGCTAGGCGCTGGACTCTACACGCTGGGCGTTAGACTCTTGACACTTGAGGCTAGGCACTGGACTCTACAGGCTGGGTGCTGGACTCTAGAGACTAGACGCTAAGCGCTGGACCCTGGACACTAGACGCTAGGCGCTGGACTCTACACGCTAGGTGCTGGACTCTAGACGATAGTCGCTGGACTCCAGACGCTGGGCGCTGGACTCTAGACACTTGACACTTGTCGTTGGACTGTAGACACTTGAGGCTAGGGGCTTAACTCTACACGCTGGGTGCTGGACTCTACACGCTAGGTGCTGGACTCTACACGCTAGGCGCTGTACTTGAGACGCAAGGCGCTGGACTCTAAACGCTTGGCGCTGGACTCTACACGCTGGGTGCTGGACTCTACACGCTAGGCGCTGGACTCTACACGCGAGGCGCTGGACTCTAGACACTAGATGCTAAGCGCTGGACCCGAGACACTACACGCAAGGCGCTGGATTCTACACGCTGGGCGCTGGACCCTAAATGCTAGGCCCTGGACTCCAACCTCTAGATGCCAGACTCTACACGCTGGCCGCCGGACTGTAGACGCCAGGCACTGGACTCCACATGCTATGCGCTGGAATCTAAACGCTAGGCGCTGGACTATACATGCTATGCGCTGGACTCTACACGCTGGGCGCTGGACTCTACACGCCAGGCGCTGGACTCTACATGCTATGCGCTGGACTCTAGACGCTAGGCGCTGGACTCTACACGCTAGGCGCTGGACTCTGCACGTGACGCGCTGGACTCTAGACACTTGAAGCTAGGCGCTGGACTCTGCACTCTGGGCGTTGGACTCCAGACACTTGAGGCTAGGCGCGTGACTCTAGACACTTGAGGCTAGGCGCTGGACACTACACCTGAGGCGCTAGATCCTACCCACTTGAGGCTAGGCACTAGAATCTACACACTCTGCGCTGGACTCTAGACACTTGACACTAGGCGCTGGACTCTAAATGCCAGGCGCTGGATTCTCCACGCTGGACGCTGGACTCTATACGCTAGGCGCTGGACTCTAGATGATAGGCGCTGGACTCTACACGCTAGTCGCCAGACCATAGACACTTGAGGCTAGGCAGTGGACTATACACGCTGCGCGTTGGACTCTAGACACTTGAGGCTAGGCGCTGGACTCTAGACGCTAGGCGCTGGACTCTACACGCTACACGCTGGACTCTAGACACCTGAGACTAGGCGCTGGACTCTACAAACTGGGCGCTGGACTCTACACGCTAGGTGCTGGACTCTAGACACTAGATGCTAAGCGCTGGACCCTAGACACGAGACGGTACGCGCTGGACCGTAGGCACTAGACGCAAGGCACTGGACTCTACACGCTAGGTGCTGGACTCTAGATGCTCGGTGCTGGACTCTACACGCTAGGTGCTGGACTCTAGATGCTCGGTGCTGGACTCTACACGCTAGGTGCTAGACCCCAGACACTTGAGGCTAGGCACTGGACTCTACACGCTGGGCGTTGGACTCTAGACACTTGTGGCTAGGCGCTGGACTGTGGACGCTGGGCGCTGGACTCTAGACGATAGTCGCTGGACTCCGCACGCTGGGCGCTGGACTCTAGACACTTGACACTTGGCGCTGGACTCTAGACACTTGAGGCTAGGCGCTTAACTCTACACGCTGGGTGCTGGACTCTACACGCTAGTTGCTGGACTGTAGAGACTAGACGCTAAGCGCTGGACCCTAGACACTAGATGCTAGGCGCTGGATTCTACACGCTAGGTGCTGGACTCCAGACGATAGTCGCTGGACTCCACGCGCTGGACGCTGGACTCTAGACACTTGACACTTGGCGCTGGACTCTAGACACTTGACGCGAGGCGCTGGACTCTAAATGCTAGGCCCTGGACTCCAACCTCTAGATGCCAGACTCTACACGCTGGGCGCCGGACTGTAGACGCCAGGCACTGGACTCCACATGCTATGCGCTGGAATCTAAACGCTAGGCGTTGGACTCCACATGCAATGCGCTGGACTCTACACGCTAGGCACTGGACTCTACACGCCAGGCGCTGGACTATAAAAGCTTGAGGCTAGGCGCTGGACTCTACACGCTGGGCGCTGGACTCTTGACGCTAGGCACTGGACTCTACATGCTATGCGCTGGACTCCAGACGCTAAGCGCTGGACTCTACACGCTAGGCGCTGGACTCTGCACGCGACGCGCTGGACTCTAGACACTTGAAGCTAGGCGCTGGACTCTACACTCTGGGCGTTGGACTCCAGACACTTGAGGCTAGGCGCGTGACTCTAGACACTTGAGGCTAGTCGCTGGACTCTACAAGCTGGGCGCTGGACTCTACACGCCAGGTGCTGGACTCTAGACACTAGATGCTAAGGGCTGAACCCGAGACACGAGACGTTACGCGCTGGACCGTAGGCACTAGACGCAAGGCAAACATGTTCAAATCGCCAAAAAAGAAAAGTTAAAAGTAGCGAAAGTAGCTAGAGGTCTCTATGTTGTTGGAGCGCAAAGACAGTCAACCGGAAGTTGCTCTCAAAAATGGCGCCGCCCAGCAGCACTTCCTGAATAAGGTGAATATGGTCATGTCCGTTAGAGTGGAGAGAGGAGAAAATAAAAGTTTCTGTTTGGGAAACAACTGCTCCTTGTTCCTTTCCTGTTTGGCAAAAGTGAACAAAAAATATCACGTTTGATTGGAAAATTAGTTGTCTTTCAGTTGGTGAGGCTTTCAGAGCAGTCAGACTTTTAGTTTGGACCGTAGAGGCCTCAGTTTGTGAGATGCGCGAGATTTTTCCCCATCCGGCTCCATTATAACTGAGAGCAAAAAAAAATGCAGAGCACACACCTTTTCATACCTGTGAAAACGTATATATAACATGAAATTATCCCCACTTATGTTACATCATCTTGTTCGGGAGAATCTGGTGAGCCTTTACGTGTGCTCGGTTTGTTGATAGGAGTCACGGTATAGCCACAATCTCCAGTTGTTCGAGGTGCTGAAAAAGGTGACTTTTTACTTTTTTTCCCCATTATAACGGATGACGGCCGGAGCAAGGCAGGATTTCAGACTTCCAACTTTGAGCGCTAATAAAATCCACACCGTAAGACTTTTGACAAAGTTGTTCAAAACTTTTGTAGAGAAATTTGTCCTCTACCACGTCACGGGACTCTTATGTCTGTACGACAAACGGTCTCGGAGGAGATAATTTTTTCGTGAGGAGTAATTTTGAGCAAAATTTTACTTTGAAAGGGAAATAGCGGACTTCCTGTTGGATTTAGGTCAGGGGTGTCAGTGCTCGAAATGTAGATCTTGATGAGATGAACGCGTGAGTGTTGGTTTGATCTCCCTACGACATTCCTGCGGGCCGTAGCGACTGTTTTAGACGTTTTTTGGGATATAGGTGGCGCTAGAGAGCCGATGGTTTTCATTTTTGTATTTTATAAAATTTTTCGCCGGTCACGATGTGTGTGCCAAATTTGGTGAGTTTTCGTACATGTTTAGGGGGTCAAATTCGCGTTTATTTGGGCGTTAGTATAATAATAGAGAACGACAATAAACAATAGAGACCTTGCCTTCTGGGCTCGGTCCCTAATAATGCATTGGTTTTATATAGCGCTTTTCATGACACTCAAAGACGCTTTACATTGCATTGCATTATTCATTCTCTCCATACTGGGTGGTGGTAAGCTACTACTGTAGCCACAGCTGCGCTGGGGCGGACTGACAGAAGCGAGGCTGCCAGTCTGTGCCCTCGGCCTCTCCGACCACCACCAACCATTCACTCTCACAATTTTCATACTAGGCAAGGTGGGTGAAGTGTCTTGCCCAAGGACACAACGACAGTTTTACGCCTGCGGGAGCGGGGATCGAACCGCCAACCTTCCAGTTATAAGACAACCTGTTCTACCAACTGAGCTACTGTCGCCCCAATATTTGAGCTGCATCTGGGAAAACCAGACAATCCCCGTTGAGCCTCTGATGAAATACATTCTTAGAGCCAGCATGAATGTGGCCTAAGTACTATTTCAGCACTGAAGCCAGAAATTGCCCCCCCATCTGATGTTCACATTCATTCCACACCCAACTGTTGAATATTCTGACCTGTACTGTACTATGTCACATACTTAGCGCCCGGATACGTGGAGCCTGAGTATCAGATGCCACAGTCTGACCATAACCAAAACTTGAAATACTTCTTGGAGTCCACAATAAAGGGGCACAAGATGTTATTGAACAGTTTGTGTTATGGGAAGATATTGTCACCTGCATATGGCCAAGACTTTTGTACATAGTGTCGTATTTAATAGTTTAAGAATGTTCCTAATGTAAACTAAAATATAAAAGTTGTTAAAACACCCCCCAAGAAATTCAATGTTCTTTCAATGTTCTTTCACTTTATACTAAATACCTCCCATATATTATTACCTTTTTTTCTGCCATGAGTGGCCCAAACACATTTCTAAAGCCAAAGTGAGGCACGGGCACAGTCGGAGAAACAGAGGCCAAACCAGGAGCAGAGCAAAGAACGGAAAAGCACAGGGGAACCAAACACAGTGAAATACAAGATGTCAGCATGCAAACATGTGGCATCTGGTTAGACTGACAGGGGAGACAGAGATAAATAAATTGAGGGGAGAATGAGCTAGAAGGGGATAGAAGAATAATAAGATTGGAAATATGAGATTAAGCAGACACAGACAGGGTGCAGGACCAGACACCGACAGCAGGTGGGGCTGAAGACTGCCAGGGAAGTAATGAAGGAACAGAGAAGGTTCTGACAAACAGCTGACATGGTTGTGGTTACTGACATGTATATACTCTTTATGTATTTTTATTGTGCAGTCGTGTTTTTTTTTTAATTTATGTTATAGATATAATTTACTGTAATGCAATATTATTTATTTATATGCTGAGTAATTTTCAGTGTGTGTCTTTTGTGGCTGGTGTGTCATGTTTTTTTATTCCCTTATCCATTTTTTGTCCTGTTTTGTGTTCCCACTCTCTTGGCCTGCACCTTGTCGTGGTGAGTGGGCTTCAAACTAAGACAGGCTTTGACTAACTGTTTTCAGTGCGCATGACCTGATTTGGTGTGATTTTTCAGGACACTTCATGTAAGTTCAATGTTCATTACAACTGTGTTTCTAAAACTACAACACTTGGGTTGTCCTACATGAAACATCTTGTTCCCTGTTGGAGCATCATTATGTATGATCTTTCATTAGCCTGTATTTCTCACATTATTGTACCTAACATGCCAATATCTGTACTATGTCATCAGAACAAGCATCAGTAAGATTCTCACTGATGAAAATTGCCTGCATTCAGAAAAGAGTTATCACAATTCATTATTTTTAGTCTTCTATTCACACTGTGTTTTCTGGCTCCATTCCTCACTACATCTAAACTAAAGTGTTTTTGATTCTAAAGGTCTCAACATGGGAGATAAAAGAGCAGAGCCAACAGAAGGAAAACCTCATCTCGTTCCGAAAAAGCAGGTTGGATGGGCAACACTCTGAATTAGCCATTTCCAGTTCAGCTTCCTCTGATGGAAGGACATACCAACTCTTTCCACACCTGAATATTCTCTGTTCTTATGTTTTGGCAGGTTCTGTTCCTTATCACTTACTTCATTATAGTTGTTTAACATGTGATTGTACAAACAGTTGACTTTCCTTTTGTCATGTCCTCCACCTCAGCCGGCACATAGGGGCAGTATTGCCCTCTCTCCTCCTTCCCCCTCCCTTTCTGTGTTCCTCAGGTGGGTGTGTGTCTCAGTGTGTGTGGGTGGGAGTAGCTGGTCCAGTTCAATCAGCTAATGAGCTTCACCTGTGGCAGAGTGGCCTGATCACCTACACCTGGTCTTCCCCCTGTTTAACCTGGCTGGGGGTCCTCTTAATTCTGGACTGTCTTTTCACCACAGTTAGTTGCTGTCCTGAGAACACGTTCAGCTCCTGTTTTGCTGTTGTTTGTGCTCCGTTAACTCCGCTCTCCCCATTTCCAGTCTGTAGCTGTCTCTGTGCTACCTGCACCCACCTGGGGAAACAGTACGGAAGCTCAGCTCACAGCCAGCCTCAGCCAGCTCTCCAGAACGCTTCCGTGGCCCACCGCTCTGCTCGACACCTTCTGGGAACCTTCCTCCCCTCTGCTGCTCTACTGTGAACTCTGTGAAGCTCACCTCCGTTGGACTGCTCTGGTTGGAGTGGAACTGCCGCTCTTCCGTTGGATTACTCCTGTTGGAGTGGAACTGCTGCTCTCAAGACTTGTGTGAATAAACGTCATCCTAACCTGCAAATCTACGTCTGCTTGTTTTCCTGCGCTTGGGCCTCAGATCCACCCCACGTAACACCTATAACAGATGTTTTCCTTTTTTGTTACAAATATGTAGCTCGGAGTTAGGTTAAATAAATGATGTGGCATGTCCTATTATTTCCTTGTTTGATAGAGAATTTTGAAATTACATTGATTACTTTAGTTTTTGTTTTTTGTTTTTTTTTTCAGAATACAGTTGAAAAACAGTCCTTGGCTACTAGTGATTGTTTTGAAAAATGGTACACTGCAGAAAAATCTTTATTGCTTTTAACAAATTTATAGCGAACTTTATAGTAGTTTTCTGTGTAACTAAAGCAGATGGTTATTAAGACTTGCAAGACCAAACCATAAAGTACAAAATAAAATCTCTCATCTGCGACTGTGCTTTGTTGCTGATAACTAAACATCCCAATGGCCTTGAATTAAAATGGCAAACTCTCGAATAAATATCAATGTGATCTTATGTAATTAACATACTGTACATGTTGCTATTGTTGAAATGTATACACAATATGCAACAATAAAAGCATCAACACAATAAGAACTCAACAAATACTTTTCATTGACACAAGTTAATGTACCAACACACAACACTCTTTCCTAAGACACTGTGGTATGTCTGGGCCAAAACAACATTGTTTCAGCTTGTGGAGTTCAGCTGAGTCTTGATGGACTCTACAAAACTGTTGAGAAATATATCATTTCCCTGACTGGTGAGGTGAACTCCATCACGCAAAAATAGTCCAGGAGTGTTGAATGTTATGACAGGGTGACGTATGAAGCTACCATTCAGACCCTGAACACATGTCGCCACAACGTTGTTCACGAACTTGTGTGTTTTATCAATTTTTGCTGGATTTACACCAGCCTTCCACCGACATCTCTGAGTGATGCCAGAGAAGATGATCTTCATCTCTGGATGCTGTAGGCGGAGGTGGTGTAGATCTGCCTTAACTGCTGCAATGAGAGCAACACCGCCCCATCGCTGTCTTTCTTCATCTCTGGCTCCAAACATCCATGATGTCAGCCTCCTAGCTTGCTTGATTTGCTGGTATCGAAAACAAACGAGTGACGTCACGGATGCGCCGTCCACTTTTTTTATACCGTCTATGGTCAGAACGGAAAAACGAAAAAAAACGGAAACGCGAGAAAAAGACCCGTTTTATGCAAACTGATTATGTCAATTTAACAGAAAATCAAACTAACAAAAGGTACATTGTCCGCCCCGGACACCAAAGCGTCCCCCCCCCCCCCTTTTTTTTTTTTTTTTTTTGTTTTAGTTGGACACCGTCGCTCTCTCGTGCCAGGACGCTGCTTCTGGATATAATCATATTTGAGGTGTCGACATAAACTTTTCCTTGTGTCTGTCTTCTTAGGAATTGAAGCTGTTTGGAGACGTTTGCTTCCAGCAAAGTATATTTGCAATGTATATCAAAGTAATGTTCGCAATTTAGATGCAATGAAGTGGAACCAACGTTTGATTCTGTCCCTGACGGACACTTTTCACCGACGTGCAGGAAACGGCGGACCTGCATCATCAGGGTATGTGTGGAGTTTTGTCTGAATATTTTTATTTGCGGGTTTTTCCTTCACCAGTTCCGTGGATTTAGTGATAATTGATAGTCCTTTGTAATGTTTCGAGTCAGGAATCACAGCTCAGAGTGAAAAATATTATCATTTCACACGTGGAATGTGCAATGTACTCAAAATACGCCTCTGCATGCCTTATTTTGCCGGCAAGATCTCCTATATTAAAGAGACGAGGAGTTTTCTGTTGTCAGATCAATGTACAAAAAAAAGTCCCTCTTCAAGTCTTTTTGGACAAATTAATGTAAATAAATTATGTTCTGATTAACGTATTTTACGAGATCCAGCTTTTGCACAGTGTGTTACGGAATGATAATCATCTTTATTGTAACACGCTCGTAAATGCAGTCTTCACTGCAGCTTGGCAAGATCTCCGCTGAGTCAGCCATGGCCCATGGAAAGAGTTTTGTTATGAATAACTATGTGAGAACATGTAGAACATGTAGGCATGTATAAAAATGTGCATTTCTACTTGTTGCTCTGTTTTTCCGGGTTTGCAATAAAAGTATCCAAGCATGTGTCATTAGAAGTATGTAGAAGAAGAAGAAGAAATTACAAGTATCAAATGGTTTTCAAATCCAATGGTTTTCGAAAACCCCCTTTTAAAAAGGAAGAAATACTGCAGAACCAGGCTCAGAGCTGGAGCCTTTCTGCTTGTGCAGTTGAGGTGAGGGGATAGAACGAAAAAAGGAGAGGACAGACAAATTGATCCTCTGATTCAACTCAGTATTGATCCACTCTCTGTAGATGGATCAGGAAGGGGGATGCTGGAGGGAGGTAGAGAGAGAGAGTGTTCAGTGTAGGTCCCCCAGCAGTCTTAAAGCGATACTTCAACATTTTTGGCAAATTGGCCCATTTAGTGCAATTCCTTCATCATTTTGAACAGCATACTTAATTTTTTTGTGAGGGCGAGCTGTTGTTTATTCAGCTGTGAGTCGGGGAAGGTTTACATGATGGACACAATGAAGGTGGATGGTATTTTTTGGTTCCCCTCGTCAAATTCATCAAATACACAATCCAACAACCCCAAAACACTTTGGTGGACACGTTATAATCCACACATTCACTACGCTGTGAAATATTAATGCAAAATTACCAGATTGAGTTGTTTATGTGAAGATTGCTCAGACGGAACTACTTACTAAACATGGCGTCTGGGCGTAGTGATTTCAAAAAGAAAAAGTAGTTCCCAGTATTTGCTTAAGTGTCGTAACGCTATAATATTATTTGTTGGTGTTCCACAGCGTAGTGAATGTGTGGATTATAACGTGTCCACCAAAGTGTTTTGGGGTTTGAACTTATAAGTTCAAACCCTTCGACCTTTAATCATATGGGGTAATTTGTGCATTGATTCAAATCATTGAGTACACAAATTAAAAGTTAATAGACACATGGAAATTACAAATATCAAAATAACAAAATGAGCATCTGTTAACATTTCATGTCAGACTGTTTGAAATATCAGTTATGAAACAACTTTCCAATGCTTGTAGTTTATGCTGCTTCTCAAATAGTACATTACATACTTGGACAGGTAGTGTATGTGCAGTCTTTTGCAGAAATCACTGAGATTGTCTAAACAATGGGGAAAAAAAATTAAAGTGTTAAAATGTGTGTTCAGCGCAAGGCTTTCCAGCAGATTTCATCTTTTACGTATGGAACAAATGAGTTTTTCTTTAATTTTTTTTTTACCAATTTGTTATTTTGTCAATTTGTTTTGTTTGTTTTTTCTGTGTAGAACAATGTTGCAAAATATTCACCCTATTTTCTATTGTATTATTTCCTCTTGAGTTCAAGTCATAAATATGTTTAAAATAAATAACTTACATTGAGGATTTAAATTTTTGAGTTTTTAACCTGTCTTCTAAAGCTACATGTGGATCTTAAAAGATTACAATTTAATGTAAAACGTTATTTTCCATTAATTCAATAGAAACAGTTCATGGTTTCAAAGTGAAAGAAGTAAAAAAAAATTAAAAGAAAGTATGACAGAATTGAATAGTATTTTATAGCAGGGCTACTTAACTCCAGTCTTGCATGTTTTTTGTCTCTCCCGCTGCAGCACACCTGATTGTAATAAGAGGCTCATTATTGGAGAGACTTAATAAAAGGACTGCAGCCCACGAGGCCTGGAGTAGAGGAGCCCTGGTTTATGGGATAACCATAGTCACTGTTAACAGTGTTGTACCCGAACGTGTTCAAAGAACATCATTCATGAAGTCATTAATATTTCGGGTGAACGTGAACGGCTCGTTCATTTTTTCATAATGAACGGAAAATTGGGAACGCGGTCATTCTGGCATTTATTGAACAGCACTCTTTTGTAGTTCATATTTTGTTCTTGCCAAATTGCAAACCTTGTTGACAAAACTCCGCTCAAACATTAAAAAACAAATTACGATTATGTAAAATATTTTGTGGAAAAAGTATAAATCTGGCAACCACTTGCCGCAACGTCATCATTCCTCGCCATGCACTCTTTTGGCGCGGAGCTTGGACTGTGGAGGGAAGGATATAACAGGTGGAATGGAGGACGAAGAAGCCAGCACAAGCTCAGACTTTCGCTCAGATGGTGACCCATTTGGTTATTTGAAAGAGTTCTACACGAAAGTGAGTACTGACACGGATGGTAGAAACCTAACCTACCACTGTAGACTGTGTCCCCCGGGATTGAAAAAACAAGTCCGGACATCGGCTACGTCGGCAGCTAACCTCAAACGCCACATATCTATAAAGCAAACAGAAGTGGACTCCTTCCTCGATGCGCCAACCACAGAGGGATTTCATGAGTACAAGCTGTATCCCAAGCTAGAACGACTCTTCATCAAATACAACACAGCCCTGCCCTCAAGTGCGCCGGTGGAGAGGCTCTTCAGCATCGGTGGTCAAATATTCAGGTAAAGATAAATGTGATTGTGCTGTATATTCAAGATGTGTTATCAATATCAAGTTTACAATAATATTGTCATCATAAAAAAATAAACACATTTTTCCTTATTTTTTTCTGTCATTCAGGCCCAGGAAAAACCGGCTGGGGGACAGCAACTTTGAAAAGCAGCTCGTCTTGAATGCCAACCAAAACATCGGAAGGTATAAGATTGTATTTAGGACATAAATATTTATTTTTGTTCTGAAATGAGTAGTAGTTTAGTAGTTTGTTTGAGCAAGTTTGACATGAGACTGTTATTGTTGATGTTTTTTTTTTTAAGTATAATATAGTATAATTGTTTTGAGTGTGCATAGCACACATCTCTAAAATAGAAGTATGGTACACTGCAGATGCAAAGTGCAAAAAAAACAAAAGCAATATCTGTGTTTTTGTTATCACAGGGAAAAAGTAACAAAAGTTGCAGCCAGAAGGCAGCGGCAGACAAAGCAGACAACTGAGGGAGGACCGGAGGACCTGCAGGAAGACAGCCTGGACAAACACTTGACCATACAATTATGAACATTTTACATAAATTTTCATTTACATACTTTCACATACATTACTCTTTTTGTAAGAAGCTTTTTTCTTAATTTTGCACTTTAGGGGGAAATGGATACCCATGGCAAAAGCATGGCAGCAACTTTTGAGTATTGCAGTATTATGTCAACTTCATTTTCTGGACTTAAGACTATAAGACTATAAGTTACTACTCTAATATAGAGAGACTTACCTTTTTTGTTAATTTTGCACTATTTCCACTTTGAACTTTGAGCTGAGTGAGTTGTAATTAAAAAAAAAAACAAAAAAAGTTCATGTTCATTATTTTGCATTTTAGGTGGAAATGTTGGATACCCATGGCAAAAACATGGCAGCTACTTTTGAGTGTTGAAGTATATTGTCAATTTTATGTTCTTATATACCTCATATCATACGAGCAGGTCGTCTTATAACCGGAAGGTTGGCGGTTCGATCCCCGCTCCCGCAGGCGTAAAACTGTCGTCGTGTCCTTGGGCAAGACACTTCACCCACCTTGCCTAGTATGAAAGTTGTGAGAGTGAATGGTTGGTGGTGGTCGGAGGGGCCGATGGCTCGCTTCCGTCAGTCTGCCCCCCCCAGGGCAGCTGTGGCTACAATAGTAGCTTACCACCACCCAGTATGGAGAGAATGAAGAATGCAATGTAAAGCGTCTTTGAGTGTCCTGAAAAGCGCTATATAAAACCAATGCATTATTATTATTATATTTTAAAGAAACGTCTATTTTTTACACAGACAATGGCAGCTATAGTTACTACCTTAATCTAGGGAGCCTTACATTTTGTTACTTTTGCACTATTTCAATTTTGAGCCAAGTCTGAGTGAGTTGTAAATTGTGAAAAATGTTCAAATGTTTTGCACTATAATTATGGGAACATTAAACATTTTGCACTCTTATTAGTAGTATGGTTTTAAAATGAAAATACTATTGTAGTATGGTACTGAGTCCCTATAGCATAAAATGGGATTAAAATACAGCATTAAAGCTCGGGTAGGCGATGTTGTCCAAAAGCACTTCTTGTCATACTGAGTGAAATGCTCCTTGCCCCCTGGGAGAAGTCAATACATTATGTGGACGGAAAAAGGTGCGGAAAAAAATCTGACAACCGTAGCGGTCAAAGGACAGTAAAAACTCCGACCAATCGTAAGGCTCGGACCGCTCTTAAGAAACCAATCAGATGCCGTGCTCTGCTGTCTGACAGTCCCATCTGCTCTGCTCCGTCTGTGTGTGTGTGTGTGTGTGTGTGTGTGTGTGTGTGTGTGTGTGTGTTTGTGTGTGTGTGTGTGTGTGTGTGTGTGTGTGTGTGTGTCGCACATCGGCTCACAAGACGCCTCTCGGTAATGACGTCGTGCAACAAAGTACCATAGTACTGTGTGCAAAGCGCTGGTCAGTTTACGGCTGCTTTCACACCTGCAGCATGTGGTCCGCTTGAAGCGGACTGGAGTCCCCAACTCCTGCAGGTTCGGTTCATATGCGCTGGTGTGAAAGCGGACCAGTTAGTTTTGGTCCGGGACAAAGAACTGTACTGAGACCTCCTGGAGGAGGCGGTCTCGGTGCGGTCCCGGTGCGGTCCCGGTGCGGTCTCGGTGCGGTCCCGGTGCGGTCTCGGTGCGGTCCCGGTGCGGTCCCGGTGCGGTCCCGGTGCGGTCTCGGTGCGGTCCCGGTGCGGTCCCGGTGCGGTCTCGGTGCGGTCCCGGTGCGGTCCCGGTGCGGTCCCGGTGCGGTCTCGGTGCGGTCCCGGTGCGGTCTCGGTGCGGTCCGCTGCTGGTGTGAACGTTGACCGGCCTCGGTCCTGTCCGCTCTGTTGTGGAGAAGGCTTTTTGGTCGGCGGAGGCTTCCGTAGCAAGCCGCGCGGCGCATCACGTCACACATGCTGGCCAATCAGGGTTCACTTCCGTCTCCCAAAACACACTATTGTGTGAACAGCGCCACCAAGGGGCAGGAGGGTCACAGTGGATAGTTCATCTGCAAAAACAAGTGGTATGAATGCGAACCGAACTCGTTGACAGCTGCAACATTTATGAATAATTTATGTCTAAACCGAACCACTCTAGCGGACTAGTAGGTGTGAAAGCACCCTACGTTTATGTGCTATGAGAAACATGAACCCCGGACATCTCCTTGAATTTAAAAAACCCGCCCGGACGCCCCGGACAGGACGTAAAAAGTGGACATGTCCGGGTAAAAGAGGACGTATGGTCACCCTAGGCTTGGAGCGGGGTCCCATTGAAAACATTAGTTGAGATGCGCAGTCTTGTTGGTGAGGGTGTGGCGTTGGGCCAAGCACTGATTGGAGTAGGAGGAGCTTCGGGGGGATGGCTTGAGGTGTGCCACTTTCAAATCTTGCAGGCTCTTCAACATCGTCTACCCTAGCTTTAACAGATTAAACATTTTTTGTTTTGTTTTGTACACATTTGGATAACAAAAAAATCAGAGCTTACATCAACATTAAAAAAGAACTTAAAAAAAGAACGAAATAGTTCATTTTGGGAACCCTGAACCTCTAGTTCAGAATCTGGAATAATGAACGATGAACTGAACTAGTTCATTTTGAGTGACTTGAACTGAACTTTGAACTAGTTCCTAATGAAGGTGAACTGTCCCAAGACTGACTGTTAACACAATAGAAAAAAAGAAAGCTTTTTGTGTTATGCGTTGAAGTAACTGAAAAAAGAAATCAATGATTCAGTGTTCTTGAATTGTTTTGATCTGTGTTGTAGTTGATGTTGGCCTCCTTGTCCATGATGATGTCCCATGGCTTCAAGAGCAGTAACCAAGACTTCACTTTTGGACCATGGAGAGTGACTGCAGCCAAAAATCACATCATGAAATCAAAAGACATTGAACGGTGAGATATTTCTGCATGTTTACCCCTGTTAATCTTCATGAAGGTTCATCATTTTTAGTCAATCAATCAATGTATTTTTGTATAGCCCAGTATCACAACAACAGCTGCCTCAAAGGCTTCAAGATGTCACAATGGTTGGTAAAAATAAAAACAGTGAATAAGCATAATATTAATATAGTCATAAAACTAAACTACTAATTCAAATGTACATCTGTCTGAAGAAATATTTTGTCATGTGATATCACATGTTGCTTCCAGGTGAACTTTCCCATGAATGACAATCATCAGCCTCTAGACTTATTGCCGGTGTGATCCAGATTCCTGGTGTGGCAGTGTGTCTGCAATGTACAGACCTTTTAGTTCAGTCTCAGTTTTTGACAGTGGTTTTGATTCTCACTCAGTCTTTGGTAGTATATTGGTATCTCAAATCTTGGTCTTGGAAGGTCTCCTGTCTTTGTGTTTTAGCTCTGTCCTTGCTTCAACACACCTGATGCTACACTGTCAAAAGGATTAGGGTGGTTTAACTTAAAAGAGCAAGTTCAATTGCTGCCTTAATAATGTAAGTGAACACCAATTCAAGAAAAAAAAATATTTCAACTCAGGTGAGTTATAGAAGCTGCCTAATTGATAGTTGTTTATTATTTGAATGTCATGCTCAAAATATACATTTAATGAACTATCTCTGAGAAAATCAGACAGAAACCATTTTAGATGTTGAACATGGCCTGTCTCTCTACTAGGGGTGCAACGGTTTCAGATTTTGGTGTACGATTATAGTCTGAGAAGAAAACACGGTTTTATGGTTGTTATTATTATTAATAGCCCCTCCAGAAAAAATGCGAGCAAAACTTCTTGATTATGCGTACTTCAATCCCAGATTTTGCGAGCTAAAATGCTTGATTATGCAAATAAATATGCAGGATTTTATGCCATTTTATGCGGTAAAATTGCGGACAGTTGTGAAGGATGCTAATAGTTGTGTACTATACAAAAAGATGCCAGATATGTAGGTTACACACACACACCTCCGTCACATTCAATTTTATATTAGTTCGTTATTTAGCTTAAATTGTTACCTCATTTCTCATTGCCTTGGAAAGGGTTTTGGAGGTTGCTGCCTCAGGTAAGGTGAGTTGGTTAGAGCTTTTTATCCCTTCAGCAAGCCTCTTGGTATGCGTTGCGGTGGCGAAGTGTTGCAACACGCTGGACTTTCTCTTGTGCTCCAAAACCAAATTGCACGGGGTGCAAAAAAGTTTATCCCCGCTTTCATGTAGTACACGGGGGCACTGGTTAGCTCAGCCTTCGGCTGAAATATTAGGTGGCGAATGAGACAGATTTTGTTTCTTCATTGTTTTTTCAAACGTTCTTTGAGTGCCTTGAGTCACTTTGTGGAGAATGTGCAAAGTGATGACGTCGGACCGGGCGTCGCATAATTAACGCAGAAATTGTGACATCAAGCGAGACCATTTCTCTTTTTTTTCATGGTGAATGTGAGATTTTTGCGTGGATTGTGCGTCCTTTTGGAAAATATGTGGCCCCCGCATAATCAGCGGCAAAAGGGTGATTTGTGCGTGAATTCATGCGATTGCATGATCGTGTTTTTCTGGAGAGTCTATATTATTAGACATACAAAATCACAACATTCTTTGAACATGTGTTTTATTGTTTTTCCCCCACATTGTTTGTTCATGGCAGCACTCACTGTGTTTATTTTGAACAGAACAGACTCAAGGGCTGCTGGACAAACTATAATAAAACAGGCCGACTAGATGGTGGGCTTTCGTTTTGAATTACGAAATGAAAATAAATAACTGAATAATAAATTATAAAGTAGCTGCCTTTTGAAACAAATAATTCACTTAAAAGTGAAATAACAATAAAGCTGCCTTTTGAAACATAAATAATACACTTAACAGTGAAATGAATAAAAATAAACAACATATTAGATATGTATTTCCCTTGTGAAAAACAAACAGCAGAACCTCTGTACATCAGGGTCAAATGACGATTTACAGTACTTTTAGGTCAAATTATAGT
Source organism: Salarias fasciatus (assembly GCF_902148845.1). Lineage (NCBI taxonomy): Eukaryota > Metazoa > Chordata > Actinopteri > Blenniiformes > Blenniidae > Salarias > Salarias fasciatus. Next base: position 28,061,564 of record NC_043754.1, on the reverse strand, counting down.
GTAGAAATGTGAGCATGTTCACATTATCAGTGGTCAGTTTTGACCGGTTAGGACACAGGATATGGCCTCATGCACTGAACACCCTTTCCGAAGGCACGCTGGTAGCTGGAACACAAAGGTACTTTCTGGCCACTTTTGAAATCATTGGCATTTCTTCCACATGTTCCTACCACCAAGCCAGTGGGTCAGCCTCGGCAATGATTGAGGGAGGGACAAGTACAGTTTTATCTCATAAATTTTTCTTGATTTGATGGTGTTGCTCCTCCCGTTGCTCTTCCCAGCCCTAATCTGATCTTCTTTGCGGTGGTGAATCTCTGTAACAGTCCAGACAGGCTCTTCTCTTTCCTCTTGTTGGAGGTGGAGGAGGAAGAAGAGGAGGGCCTTTGTGCTGCTGCTGTGGTGACTGTTCTGTGCCTGGAAGTTCTTCTGTTGCAAGTGCCATTGCTTTATCACTACATGCCTTGACTGTAGCTTCTACATCATCAACAAAGGTTGCCTTATACCTGGGATCCAGAAGACTTGCTATGTTCAGCACATTCTTCATTTCAGCTGTATATCATAGCTGCTCCAGCAGGTCTTCTCTGATGACCCGTTCCATTTGTTTGGCCAGATTACTGTCTCCATCTCGATCTTCAAGTATCTCACTGTTGATGTACTCAAAGACTGGTTGCAGGGCAGAAAGTGTGACCTCTTTCTCAGAGGCCAAGGCATCTGTGAAATCATGGAGCAGGCAAAGGAGCTGGCTTACATCCTCCAGGACAGTGATGTCTCTGTCTTTAGGCATGAGATTCCATGTGTTTCGGTCTCCTGCTAGCACCCCACAGACGGCCTGCTGCAACTGCAAGAACCAGGAAATTATTTCACATGTGGAACCCTGTCTGGTGACCACGTCATGAATGAGTGCAAGTGGAGGCTCATCAGGATTTAATTCCATCTGCCTCTTTCTAAGGTCTCATTTCCGTTTCCAGCTTCAAGAAAACCCTTGCACTGCATGTCGGCATGCTCTGGTAGCAGATTCCACCTTGGTCATCTTGACGACTTTGGAAATTGCCAGGTTTAGATTGTGGCTGAAACAAGAAAACCAGACACATGGGAAATCTTCAAAGGCTTTCTTCATCTTACTGGCATTATCTGTTGACAGACTCTCTTTTTTTATCTTCCAATCTGAGAGCATGTTTTCCATCATCTCACAGATGTGTTCCGCTTTGTGGTCACCTGGAAATTACATGTCTCCAGACAGTGAGAGTTGAGTTGCCAGTCGGTGGTCAGGTACTGAACTGTAAAGTAGGGCTGCCACAAACGATTATTTTGGTAGTCGACTAATCACCGATTATTTTTTCGATTAGTCGACTAATCGCATCATATATAAATTAAAGTAAAGCAGTTTATCGCACCACCATGAAGCTGCTCTTATATAGGCACAGTTAGATTTCAGCTTTAAGTGTTTAAGGTATATAGTAACTAAAAATAAAGACAATTCAGATGATAGTTCATTAAACCTTTATTGAAATATGCAACAAACACTTGTTTAACTGTGTACCATAAAGTGCTAATACTTGAGTAAAATAAGGAAAAGGCACTTGCCTAAACAACACAAAAATAAATCCTCCATGTTAATTTTGTATTCCTTAATTTGTGTTTAGCATCAAGCAGAGCAACAATGAGGTGGGCTCCTGTAACTGCGGAATTATTGAAGTTTTCATCTCACTGACTTAAAACAAAAGTGCATTTTTTGTTCAGTGCTCAACTGTATACAACTTTATTCCACTCTGACTCTACATAATCCCAAACTACACAGGGCTCTGGTTCACAGCCAGGACAGTCAGCATTTCTACATGTTGGAGACAGGCTGCTCTCTTCTGGGAGCAGATGTTCTGCTGCTGAGAAAATCCGCTCCGATGGGGTGAAGCTTTGAAACATAATGGTAGAAAACATCAGCGCGACGTCACTTCTTATTAAAACACATCACTGTTAGAGCGTTACAGAAAACATGAAATATGTGCTAAAGGTAGTAAATGAATCAAATCGTGACAGCTAATGTTAGCATTGACAGCTATGAGTCAATAGCAAGTTAGCCCTCTATGCTAATATTATTAGCTTACCGAGACGACGGTCAATCATCGTTGTCACGAGCCACGACGTGCTTCCGTTTCGGCTGCTCATGCATCGCAGTTGTGCTGCCGTGGAAGGCCGGTTCTGTCCTGCTGATGCTGCATTGCACACTTTTCTCTGAGGTTTTCTTTTCATGCTCCCACACTTTGGAGCTCCACTGCTGCCGGGTAGCCATGACACCAGTCTTGTGTCGTTGTGGCTGACACGACTGCGCATGTGTGTCAAATATAGAAAGGCCACTGCCGCGGCAGTTTCGAGACAAAAACAATAAAAAAAAAACTGTTGTCAATCCAAACCACACACCCTCTGCCAGCTGCTTCTCCACACTTGCTCGTACCTCCTTGTACAGGTCCGGTATTTCCTTTTCAGAAAAGTAGGTTCTGCTTTGAACCTTGTACTGTGGAACTGCCCTTTTCATGAGATTGAGGAAGCCAGGTTTTTCCACAATCTGAAACGGCATCATGTGCTTTGACATAAAGAAGGCCACAGCTTTGTTCAGATCTTGGGCTTGTTTAGAGGAGGGAGCATAGGTAGCACACTTTGCAAATGCCTCTCCAATAGAGGGTTGGGCAGTGACAGCAGATACAGCACCAGCCTTTTCCTAAAAGTTAATTAGAAAAAATGAATTAAAAAATGAATAGTCCATGCTTAGATTACCTTTGATTTAACTTACAATAATGAATGTAGTTGATTTTTACTATTTAAATCTTTTACTATTTAAATAATTTATTTTGTATTTTATTAACTTTTAAATCTAACTTATTCATTTAAAGGAGCACAGCGCAGTTTGCTCGTTTTATGCGAAACACCGACCCCTGCAGGCCTCAGGCGTAACTGTAGCTTAGTGAAAAGCTCGTGTCTGTGGCTTGTGCCCATGTACGTGCACAGAAGAGGGGAACTCCTTCCTCGCTCTTTTAGCAGCGCTCCAGTAAAATGTAAGTTTCTCCTGCCTGGTGGGTCTGTGCTGGAGCTGTGGCAGTGCTGGAAGCCGGTCTGTTCTTACTTTCTGGAAGCTCCAGCCTCAGTGCTGCTCAGTTGTTGCTGCTAAGCGTCTGGCGGAGTAATGGTGGACAAAACGAAACCTAAGGATTACCAGGCCAGCGGGAGGCGCATTACGTCAGGCTCAGAGCGATTCGTACCCGAATTACTCATATTGCTGTGCCTTCAGCGCCCTGCACTGGACAATAGGAGCGGCTGTGATCTTGCAAAAATAGCTCTTGCTGCCCATCAGGCAAAGGTGAAAACGTGTGTGGGTGTGAATAATTGAAAATTTAACATTTAAAACTGCGCTGTGCCCCTTTAAGATAAACTTATATACACTGTATAAAATATAACAAATGGGTGTAATAAACTTTTGTGTTATCATCAACTGTATCATCCATGCCTATTAGCATTTTTTTTTAAGTTATACATTTTTAATCATCTAACGTTATTTTGCTGTTTACACACGTTGGTAATAAATGTTAGTATTATTATCATCAACTGTCAGTGTCGTCATCCATGCCCAGTATTATTAGTAGTTATTAGGGATGGGACGAGATCTCGCGAGATCGAAATGCCGTGAGATTGAGTACGTTCATATAAAGGCAAAAACTCTTTATTAACTGGAATATTGACGGAATAACACATTACTTGGTGCACAGCCATATAAACACGTGCAAAACCCTGAATATGCTCATATTCATATTTAAAAACCCGGTCGAAAGGGACATGAAATACTGTTCTGCACATGTTCTATCCGCAAGGAATCTTGGTCTTTTGTGTCCACAAACTACTTGTGATCCAGTTTAATTGATACGACGTCAAGAAAATGTGCGGAAACGATCGTTCAGTTCTTCTCTTTTATTGAAAAAACGCTGCATCGCATCAATGAACATTTGACCACGTCTTGCCGGCTCACACTCTTTTTCTAACAACATGCAGAGAGCCTGCAGCCTGCAGCCTTCTTCCTCTGTGGTGTCTGTGTGAAATAAGGTTGAACATGCAAACAGCACACCTAGTGGCATGAAGTGCAAATGCAGTCATGCGTCGTCTGTGTGCCGCGGTTTGAATGAGGATAGGTGAACCAGGCGGCCGCATAGGGGGCAGTGTACAGGGGGGGCGCCGTGGCTGTACAGGGGGCGCCTCAACTTCCATGTGAGCACTGCTCTGTGCCGCTCAGATGCTGCATGTGAGTAACGCGCCCCCCCCCCCCCCCCCCCCCCCCCGTGTCGTCTCGATCTCGTGGACTCAATCTCATGAGACATCTCGTCTCATGGAATTTGTGTCTCGTCCCACCCCTAGTAGTTATATATTTTCAATCATCTAACTTTATTTTTGCAGTTTACTAAAACACACGTGGGTAATATCCGTTGTTGTTTCCATCAGCTGTCGGTGCCACCATCTATGCCTTGTATTATTATTAGTTATACATCTTTAATCATATAACGTTATTATGCTTGCTGTTTACTTACCTTAAAAACTTCGGCATGTAATTCGGGATGATGATCAAGCAGATGCTGCCGGAGATTCGAGGCATAGAGTATTTGCAGCTGACGTCACACACCCGGCCTCACAATGCTCGTCGGGTAGTTGCCGCCATGTTGGAGTGAAAACAAACATTCGGTCGCTCCTATGACACTCTTTCACTATTCTAGAGGATTATGCGGCTAATTTCAGTCAGAGGAGCGTGAATAGATGGAAAATGACCACAAAACGGTAAGGACATAAAATATGTTGTGTTTGGTGTGAACAGCTTTGACATTTGGTGAAGAAGTGTGTGAGAAACATGCGATCTGAGGCGCTGGCTGTGAAATGTGAAGATCGGTTTTCGGTTTGTTTTGCCGCTGACGGGAGCTGGTCGGCTCAGAGAATATGCTGCCTGGTGTCGTCTTAAAGTGTATATTTTCTAGTTTCATACGATATCCAATATGTTGCGGTGGAGCAAACGGATCTTACGTTGTGTAGCGTTTTGTGTCTGGAGGTGCGGGGGAGGGGGGTGTGACGAATTGTTGCATCTGGATTTTAAAGTTGTTATAAAACAGGTACTCGGCCGTCAAAGTGCAGATGGAGCCTCAGTTAGTGAGATGAAGGCTTCTGGTTTGAGACACAATTGAAAGAAATCATCCTCACAGCACTTTAGTCACTTTATACACCCGTTGAAGTGGAGCAGACAGCTGCTGGACCCGGTACAGGGTTCGGGTTAAATGACTTCTGTGATGAACAAGTCCATTTTGGCCTGGAGTTTAACACTGACATATAAGCTAGCAGATCTACGCACCTTAGACTTTACAAGAAAGTTGTCTGTGTTGTCTCAGTGCTCCCACAAAGTCGGAAACAAAAATACTTGTATGAATCCAGCCTCTTGTTCACCTTCATCGCTGCTTTTGTGTACGCAGAAGAACGGTCGATTAGATAACAATAAATCTCCGTGTACTACAGATCTGGGGTTCTTGAATGTCAGCCGTGCATGGCTGGCATCAAGTACGGGTCCTGCTGCAGCCTGAAATCCGTAGTTTCTCCCGGTATTGGCCTTTGTGTGTTAGGTCAAGATTGTCCACTTGATCTGACAACACAACAACATCCCTACTCTCTTTATCAGTCGATATTTTCAACGTTATAGAACACGAACGTGCACTACTGTATGTAATGAAACCGCGTATCACTGGTTGTTTTCACTCCAACATGGCGGCAGTCCTCCGGTTGCAAACTCCCAGGTCACGTGACTGCAAATACTCTATTGGAGCCCTTAGCCGAGACTTTTCTCCTGCAGATTTTGCAAATTCGGCAGCTGTCATCTTGAACAAGTCCCTGGGCATCCTTGTAGCTAAAATGCTCCCACACTGCCAATTTCAAACGTTTTTTTGGTGGAAAAAGGTCATTTTTGTTGGAGTGAGTTTCATCTGCCTGCTCAGCGATGTCTGCCATTTTAATGTAAACCTGATGACGAACCAGTTTTCTTACTAATCCGTGTATCATTCGTTCAATTGATATTCAATTAAGAATCAAAAAACAAAATATTGAAAAATGAGTCGTTTTTCCTTTTTTCGTTTTTAAAATGAAAACAAATAAGTGAAAATTGGTTTGTTTTTCAATATCCCGTTTGTTAAGACAGATCAAATAAAGGAAAGTTGAAAATCGGCCACAGAGCAGACTTTAATGTGATTTTTTAATTTCTTCGATCTCCGTGACCCGGAAGTTCTATCGTCTGTGTTTTGGTTTTTGTCGGCGGGAAAGTGGGTGGGTCACGGGAGTACACACTACGGAAGGATCAGGCCGAATTTTGCCCCGATCTTCTCCTCCTGACCTAAGCCCACCAGGTCCGACTGTCGGGAGTATGCTAATGAGTTCGGGTCCCATCTTCGTGTAGTGTGCGGGGAGATTCATGGAGATGTTTTCCGGTCGGAGCCTCTCGGGAGGCGTCGGAAGGGGGGATCATAGATAATGAACATGTTGAATATTTCCGATCGCAAATCCTGTGGAGTGTGGAGCTCTGAGAGGCGCTGATCAGCTCTGAGTAGACCTGTCCACACCCTCGGAATAAAGCTCCCTGATTGGCTGGTGCTGCTGCTTAAAAAAAAAAAAATTCCCTCTCAGCTGTCAGAGATGGAGACATATGTTTGTGAAATATATTCTCGACATGACAGTGAAAGAGAAAAGTCAGAACTCCTAAACTTAGCAGTGCAGAAACTGAGAGGTTAATCCTCAATACCTGGATCCTCCTGGATCAACTGGATTTCCTCCATTCAGACCCAAACTCTGATCTGCTCATTCATCTCCATCGCCAGTCCTGCAATAATCCCAATGTTTGAATTCATCTCCACTATTAACCATCATGGAAAAAAAAAAAAAAAAACTTTCACCGCCTTCAGAGAGACGAGCAACGAATAATTAAACTTAACTAATCAAAGCTCAAGGAGTTTTTATTCTGGTGTAAACTATCCAATCTGGGGATAAAAAGAATGATTTAAAATATTTGGTGATTTAAAAAAGCAGCTTTGTCAGAGTCTGCTACTGCTCCACGAGGCAGTACACTACAGGATCTTTTCAATCTTCCTCTACGCAGAGGCCACACACGAGAAGACCCCCCCCCCCACTTGTCAGAAAATTCAAATGTTCCAGTACTGAAGAAGGAACCATAGTTTGAGATCATTTTCATATAATTTACCCTCCACCTTTGATAATGATTCAGCTTATTAATGTGTGCGGGGTTTTTTTGTTTTTGTTTGTACTTGTGGAGCAGTAGAATAAAGTTATTAGCAGCAGTCTGTGGTATTTTTTTGAATCACCAAATATCTTAAATCATTCTTTTTGTCCCCAGATTGGATAGTTTACACCAGAATAAAATCTCATTGAGCTTTGATTAGGTAAATTTCATCATGCGTCGCTCTTCTCTCTGAAGGCACGGAGTCAGGATATTAAAGTTGTTGTTTTTTTTTTTTTCATTTATTTTTTTCCTCATTCTTCCGTGATGGTTAATGTAGGACTTGCGATGCAGATCGGAGTTTGGGTCTGAATGGAGGAAATACAGTTTATCCTGGAGCGATCCAGTTATTGAGGATTAACCTCTCAGTTTCTGCACTGCTGAGTTTAGGAGTTCTGACTTTTCTCTTTCACTGTCATGTCGAGAATATATTTCACAAACATATGTCTCCATCTCTGACAGCTGAGACGGGATTTTTTTTTTTAAGCAGCAGCACCAGCCAATCAGGGAGCTTTATTTCGAGGGTGTGGACAGGTCGGCTCTCAGCTGATCAGCGCCTCTCAGAGCTCCACACTCCACAGGATTTGCGATCGGAAATATTCAACATGTTCATTATCTATGATCCCCCCTTCCGACGCCTCCCGAGAGGCTCCGACCGGAAAACATCTCCATGAATCTGCCCGCACACTACACGAAGATGGGACCCAAACGCATTAGCATACTCCCGACAGTCGGACCTGGTCGGCTTCGGTCAGGAGGAGAAGATCGGGGCAAAATTCGGCCTGATCCTTCTGTAGTGTGTGCTGGCCTTAAACTGACCCACAGGGTCCCGTGACCCGCCCACTTTCCCGCCGACAAAAACCAAAACACAGACGATAGAACTTCCGGGTCACGGAGATCGAAGAAATTAAAAAATCACATTAAAGTCTGCTCTGTGGCCGAATTTCAACTTTCCTTTATTTGATCTGTCTTAACAAACGGGATATTGAAAAACAAACCAATTTTCATTTATTTGTTTTTATTTTAAAAATGAAAAAAGGAAAAACGACTCATTTTTCAATATTTTGTTTTTTGATTCTTAATTGAATATCAATTGAACGAATGATACACGGATTCTTACTGAACGATTGGAGGTTTCATAATTCTACTTCATAATCTTATTATAGTAGTTGGAAGCGCCGTCCAATACGCTCACTCTGGTGCATGAGGGTGCAACTTGTGATGCGCGCAGAGGCTTAGCAGACACCATAAATGCCTAGACCGCTCCAATCGTTTCTTGAATTTCATTTATTTTCACCGTCAACCAATACCACCGCCTCTTCACAATGTGTGGTCACAAAACGTTTGCGCCGTCTCATTCACGCCTGCATGATTGTTGGGCCTGCTTAAATGCACTTCCACCAGAAGTGTTTGTGCCACCCACAGTCACAAAATATAAAATGAATGAATAACAAAACATGAACAATTGATCAACAAATCGATGAATAATTTGATCCAAACTGGATGCAAAATGTGGTTCCTTGCCATAATTTGACTACAGTTTTATTTTTATTTTTTATCATGAGTGATCTGAAAAATATAAATTTGTGCAAATTTTATTTTGAATTATTAAAAGCTCAAACAGTGGCACAAGTTAAAATGACCCCTAAGTCTCAAGTTGGAAAAGTCTCGGCATATTCAGCAGAGCAGATAGTAAAGTGTGGTAGGGGTGGAGGCAGAACTGGAGAAGAGCCGAGGAACCAATGAGCCTCCAAACAGAGTGGCCACACAGCGCCTCGTAACAATTGGCAGGTAACAAGCCCCAGTGGCAACAGATGTACTGGCTATTCCCTCTTCACCCGCCACAGCTGAGGGAATCCTTCATTTATTTTCCTCTTTTTCCTGTATGCTTAAAATCAGCAGGTCCGCACATCTGATCTGAGGTGTAGAGGAGGAAGTGGGTGACATGTTCCCCAAAAGTTGGTCAATTTACCTCGGTGTTGTGGCCTGAATATGAAGTTTCACCAGCTTTAAGATGTTTTTTTGGCTCTAATCAGGTTCTGTCTTGCGCTCCTCCTCGTTCAACGGCTAGGTGCACCCATATAAAATACATAGAGGAAATAAAATAAATTACACAATAACAATAGCACGATCAATATGAACTGACAAGGATTTGCAAAAATTACAAAAATATTAGGGCTGGGCATGTGAAAGCGTTATTAACGTGTTAACGCACTGCTTCCTTAACGCCGACAAATATTTTTATGAGGCATTAACGTCCACCCCCCACCCCCCCACCCCCCACCCCCACACACACACACACACACACACACACACACACACACACACTGTGCTCCAGCTGAGCGTCAAAAAAGCACACACAGCTGCGGCGCTTTCTGCTGTGAAACACGGTCCAGTCCTCATTATTTGCCATCATGAACTCGGCCGAATTATCAGAAAACTCAGGAGGAAAAGGCTGGTAAGAGGCACAAACTGAAATGAGGAGCGCAGATGTGACAAAAATCAAAGTGAAACTTAAATCGCGTCTTTTGCCGGCAGAACGTTTCAGCCCGCTGGGCGGTTTTCAGGCACTGAAAACACACAAAATAAAGTAAATTTCCCTTCAACACACAATCTGGCTTAATGAAGCACAATTCAGCCTGACTGAATTTATTATGCCTTCTCTGAGGGTCAGAAGTTTGAGGAAGTGTGCGCTCATAAAAAACGTATTTTTTCATCTGCTCTGCTCTTGCTGGTGTGTGTGTCTCTGTGTGTATGTGTGTTTGTTGGGGGGTGGGGGTGGCAATAATAAATAATAAATTAAAATAAATTAAAATGTATAAATTATTATAAATCATATTTGATGAATTGTAAAATTATTATTGTAAAATAATGCTTCTTGCAAAATTCTTGCAAAAAAAAAAATAAAAAAATGTCCCTGTCCCTGGCGAGGGGCAGGATGATCATTACAGGGTACTTTTGAATTCATTATTGTATTTTGCGCATAATGCGATTAATCGTGGCTAATTACAGAAAAATTATGCGATTAATCACGGTTAAAGGACCTGTATCATGCTTTTTTAGCTAGTCCAAACCCTATTATTGGCATTAACATGGTAATAGTTTATTTTTGGCGCTAAGGAAAAGTCATTTTGTGTGAAATAAAAGATTTTCGGGGGCTAATTCTGAAACCCGGAAGAGAAAACGCTCTGTTTCACTGAAAATCCCGCCTCTCCCCCTGTGGACTTTGACTGACAGCGAACTTCAACCAATCAGCGCTTCAAAACTAATACGCTGGCTAGCTTTAGCTCTTTAGCTCTAGCTTCTCCACACGCAAAGACATGCGAAAACGTCTTTTCCTGTTAGAAACTGAAGGGTTTTTCTCTGTCTGGGAGAGGATGAAATCAGTTGGAGCCGAAGTCCAGCAGAAAGGATGTCTTTTATTACAAGATGCGCAATCAGGGAGCAGATTCACACAGTTCAGAGTCTGTAAGTGAAAAAGCCGAAGCGGTTCTCATCCATCACTGTCTTATACTTTCTCTGAGGTGTGGTCACTATTACATCAGTTACTATGAATCTTCTGAGGAGCAGCATTAAGCAAAACAAATCCTTAATAAGCGGCCTGGGCAGGGGTCATAATGACCTGTACCAGGTTCGTGCAGGCACCGCATTCCAGCAGGACACATCAGCAAGCAAAAGCTTCTTTTAACAGTACAGAGTATCACCAGTGTATTTTTCACCCTTCAAAACTCACCAAGCGCAGACCCTTCATACTCTTGCTCTTGCTTGATTGTGGCTTTCAGACGATGGTTGAAGTTTATCTCCGTAATCGGAGATACAAAAAGCGGCAACGCTGATTGCCGAGGGCCTGCGGGAGGGAGGGGGGGGGGGCGCTCCTCAGTTGAAAATGCGAATCAGCTGCTGCTGGTCAGAGGAGAGTGGGGTGTTGTCTGGGCGGGGGTGGGGGGGGAGAAGAGTGGTGGGAGGAGTTCAACTTTGTGACGTACTTAGGTTTGAAGAGTTTCAAACAAGCTGTTTTCTACCCGAAGGGAGGGGCTGCTGTAGAGAGCAGCAGACTGGAGGAGATTACTCAGACATGGGTGGAAGAAGGCAAATAACATTTTGGGGGTGATTTTTAAGGGAATTCAACTTTGGGGCATGCTAAAAACCTTAAAAAAGTGGATTTTGCAGTGGATATAGGTATAAGAAATTTAATCGTTGCCCAGCACTAAAAAATATTTATATTTTTTATGAGGCTGACTATTGTCCATAGTGCATTGTGTGTGCGTGTGTGTGGTGATTCAGCCTCCTATGATTAAAATAGTCTGAGAGATGTCAGAAGTTTGGCTAGAACACTAACCCTAACCCTTTGTAGAGTGAGGATGAGTCTAATCTACTATATTTATTGACCGGTGTAAAGGGCACAGAGTACAACTCCCCAACCGATATTAGATATCTGCCCTCTTTATCTTGGATTTCTGAATCAAAGGTGTACCCTTTATAAATAGTATAGCCGTACCTGTAGATCTTACAGGACACGTGGCATGATAAGCTGGACTACTACCACTACAGCTCAGCTGTACTCAATACTTTCTCAAATGGTTTTCTTGAAGGAAAATCGCACCACTAGACAACACTTTTAAATGTGCCAGTGCCTGTTTTCAATTCACGCAGTTATTCAGTCCTTTCAAATTCCATGTGACCATAGGGTCTTTCTTGTTTTGTTTTTATTACATCATCTTCTCAAACAGAAAAAATGGCCATGAAATTCCCTGTTGATGTGACTGAAATCGTTATACGTTACATGCAAGGCCCAGCCTTCCCCATTGAAGAAATGGCCACTGTCTTGCCTATACTAAGAAAAGTCTGCAAAGCAAGCTGCAACCCTACTCAGAAAGCTACCAAAACAACAAAACTAAAAGCTAGAGACACACACAAACATAATTAAATACTTAGTACTTCCAATTAGGAGTAAATACTTACTCTTAATTGGAAGTTTAATAGCTCTGAAAAAATGAATGAGTTGTGTTTTAGAACAGCTCCAAACTGAATTTCTCCATTGGGGATCAATAAAGTTTCTTGAATTTTGTCATTTGGACCACCCTTCAGGATCAGTGCATTGTCCCGTTAGCTGATTCGCTTTTCTGCTTTAACGATTTACCTCCATTTGTAACGTAGTTATGGTGTTACACTTTTAAAAACGATGAGGTCGATTGTCAGTGTAACAGATTAGTTTTATTTTCCCTGAAACAACAGCGACAACAACCATAACAGTATATTTATGTCGTATTGCACTGCCGATAGCTCACTCTGTTAGTGACCAGCCAACTTCTCAAAACACAGATTAAAACTTTTCTAAATCAAAAACATTCAAATTAAGAGCACATAATCGTACAATAATACATCCAGTAGAGAATATTTTCCAACAAAAAGGTATTCACAGTCAATGAACTTCTTTCTAACCTAACTTTTCCCCCATGAACTGTTTCACCTTTTTAAAGGTGTAATATAGAATTTTCTTGAAAAGACGAAACCAAACGTCTGTTACTCGCTTTTTGAAAAACGCGCCTGCGCCAGACCGTCCTACCTGCTCTACTGCTCCTCCCGAGGAAACGCCTATCAATGGCGGAAGCGTGCGAGCGCGAGCTCATCTTCCCTGGGCGTGCACGGCTCTGTTCACAGTTTCTGCGATCGGCCTCGCTCATAAAGCTTGTTTTCTGAAACAGTAACAGTTCATTATGTCAGACTCGCCATCGCTAAGTACTAGCTGAAACCGAAGCTCACCGGCTACATAAGCACTCTGAATGCGCATGGGCAATACGTAGAACCTGATTGGGAGCGAGCACACAACGGCCCTGTTGATTGACCAACAGACCCACCAGTCATTTTGATGATCCACCCGGAACTCAAAGCAAATGGAACATCCTATTTTACACCTTTAACTCAACCTACAACTGTCTTTCAGTAACTAGTATTTATTATTGTCTTAGTCCTTCTCTATGTTCAAAATAAATAATGAAATCCACAACTGAGCTCATGTCTTCAATTTAACTCATTTTCCTTATGACAGGACTCCTCAACCCAGTCCAGAATGAGCCCCTGTGGCTGCTGGTTTTTGTTCCAACCAAGCAAGAGGACACTAGACTCCACCCATTTCATCGAGTCTACAGGTGGACTCACTTGAGGAAATGGGTGAAGTCTGATTGGGGGCGGGTAGGGTATTTTAATTGAGTCCTTTTCTTTTAGTTATGTCTACAAATACACTTTTGGTCTCTCTGAAAACACTGTACCTCAATGGCGTCCGATGATTGTGTAGCACTGCGCTCTTGCTCTGCAATAGTTGCACTATGTTGATCACCTGATGACTGTAAAGGCTTGAATGGCAGCCTGAGTCTCAGTCCTACAGGTATATTGGAGGATGTTTCTGACTGTGGCTTTCCAGGTGGATCATCTCTACTACTGTCTCACCACCATGTTAAGTCAATCTGGTGAAGGCGCTGACGTAAAGACGTTCAGCGTGCTGCACCTGGCTAGCTCAGCTGGCTGCACATACATACGAGCAATGAATCACCCCGTCACCTCAACAGTTCAGTGTTGTGCTGATTTCACTGCATCTTTACTAAACTGTAACAGACAGTTTGAGTGATGTTGAGTGCTGTAAACAGCGATGCACATTCAAAGGTAAGCAGTATGAGCTCGCACACGCTCGCTCCCAGCATTTGATCGTTGTTTTCTCTGGAGGTGCAGGAGGGATGATCTCCACATGTGCATCGTTCAGAATGGCATTAACAGTCACTGGTTTCTAACTTTCTAGGAAGTCCTCCATAATACCTTTAAAAGCACACGGTGGTGGTTACTTCTTCAGTACGGGTTTCTATCGTCTGCCAGATTTCGACCTTAGTGGCTCTTAGGTCCATGTGCAGTGTGTTGTTGACTTCTGGGATAACCGTCGTCATGTGACCAGCTTCAGGAGGGTCTGGGGCGGCAGGACCAACCACATGTACTTTCTTGTCCTTTGATGAGTGCATCCTCAAACATCATCCTGTCCTTGGACATTCAAATGGAGTGTAGTTGTTTTCTAACATCTAGTTGTTGTGTAAAAAAATTGCACAAACGTCAAACTAGTAAGGGTGTGACGAGACACTCAGCTCACACAATATTGGGGTCATGATCAGATGAGACTTGCCGAGACGATATTTCCACTTTGCTTTTACGAAAACTAAAGACAAAATACATGACTGGAAAACCAGACCTTTTTTATTTAACAGTCACAAAACAATGCAGGTGCATTTTGTGCACAGGTCCAATGAGGAGACACCCTAAAATCCAAGTGGTAGTGTCCCCTGGAGACAGGTATCTCTTTAGAGGAACAGGCCTTGAGGACTAAATGGAGGACATGTTTTAAACAAAACTGTTGGAGTTCATTGGCAAAAATGAATGGTCAAAAATAGTAGTGGAGATTCTTCAGCATCTGAAGAAAGCCCAGCGGCCGAAATGTCGAGCTGGCAAATGACGCGATTTAAGTTTCACTTTCATTTTTGTCATATCCGCGCTCCTCATTTCAGTTTGTGCCTTATACCAGCGTTTTCCTCCTGATTTTTCTGATAATTCGGAGGAGTTCATTATGGCAAATAATGAGGACTGGACCGTGTTTCACAGCAGAAAGCGCCGCTGTGCGCTTTTTTGACGCTCAGCTGTGTGTGTGTGTGTGTGTGTGTGTGTGTGTGTGTGTGTTTTGCGGGGGGGGGGGGGCCTGATGGAAATGGGCCTAATGGAAATATTTGTTGGCGTTAAAGGTGTAATATAGGATTGGGAGTGAGCACACAACGGCTTGACGAAAGCAGCTCGTCAAAATGATTGACAAACAGACCCACCAGTTATTTTGATGATCCACCCGGAACTCAAAGCAAATGGAACATCCTATCTTTAAGGAAGCAGTGCGTTAACGCGTTATCGTGCCCAGCCCTAGTTGAAATGTAAATAAAAGGTGAGAGATGTTTTTTACAATAGACTTCTGTGCTGCTTCCCTGAATAAAAAGTCAGTTTTTCCCTCAGCTATATATTAGTTACAGTCACAGTTTTCTGTGAATGGATTACTTCTCTCAGGAAGCAGTCAATTGTCTCCTAGAATGTTTTGATGCTACTTGATTTGTTCTTTTTTTCCTCACTAAATAATTTTCGCCTCATCACTTCGATGTACTATTTTTTGCACTTCCAGGTTAGCAGAGGAGATAAACATGCCTGCTCTTCCAGAGATGTTATTTGGAGACAACATCCTGCGCATCCAGCACACAGATGGCTATGGGATTGAATTCAACGCCATTGATGCCCTCAAGAGAGTTGGCACCAACGAGGAAACAGTCAAAGTGGCCTGTGCTCAAGAGTGGCAGGAGAGCAGGTGAAGTGAATGCTGAACAGTAGTCCCCTGCGACACGGGTGTGAGCTTTACATTGCATTTCACGTTTTTCAAAGTGGACCTTTTTTTAATACATTTTTATTGACGATTGTACACCAGATACACATTGGGAGCAGTACATTGAGATCAAATTGGCACCTAAGGCTAACATTCAATACATGCATTGTGAATTACTCCACAAAGTTTAAGATAGGTGTTGTGTTGTCTTGATTTATTCTTATAATAATCAGACGAGGCGTGAACGCTATTTGCATTTATTGTTTACATGAACAAAACGTATAATAATTTCTGTAACGTTGTATGTACACTACCGGTCAAAAGTTTTAGAACACCCCAATTTTTCCAGTGTTTTTACTGAAAATTATGCCGCTTAATGTCTCATTGTACTCACACGTCAAAGCGAACAAATAAGCAATTGGAGTCAAAAAAGAAATTATGGAATCAATTTATAGACCAAAATGTATTCTAAACTGTTGACTCATCACAGTAGCCACCTTTGGCAGATATAACAGCTGAACACACACGTGGCATTCTTTCCACGATAGAAGTCAAATATTCTTCAGAAAATTCTTCCCATGTCTGTTGCAGAAATTCCAATAAATGTGGCGCTTGTGGGTTGCTTTGCTTTCACTCTTCTGTCCATTTCATCCCAAACCAGCTCAGTGGTTTTTAAGTCTGGAGACTGTGCTGGCCACTCCATGTTTTCAAGTTTACCAGCTTCTTCTTTTTTCGCAAGATAGTTGTGGCATAGCTTGGACTTCTGTTTTGGGTCATTATCTTGCTGTAAGATGAACCCCTGACCAACTAGACGCATCCCAGAGGGTACTGCATGGCGCTGCAGGATGCTGTGGTAGCCGTTTTGGTTCAGGGTGCCTCTGAACAAGTCACCAACCCTGGATCCAGCAGAACAACCCCAGACCACCACACGTTTGACAGTTGAAGCCACACACTGTGGAAGCATCCTTTCAGCTGCTCTCCGCCGTACAAAGATCCTGCTGATGAACCCAAGATTTCACATTTTGATTCATCAGTCTATAACGCCTTTTTCCAGTCTTCAGTAGTCCAATGGCAGTGTTTCTTGGCCCAGGCAAGCCTCTTTGTCTTATTCTGACGTCTTAGGAATGGTTGTCTTGCTGCAACTCGTCCAGTCAAACCCGCAGCTCCAAGTCTTCCCTTCACAGTTGAAACAGAGACTTGCTCACTACGACCACTATGAAGCTGTGCTTGAAGCTGTTGTCCTGTGAGCCGCCTATCACGCAAACCGTTTACTCTCAGAAACTTGTCCTCTGATTCAGTTGTGGCTTTGGGTCTGCCAGACCTCTTCCTGTCAAAGTTTGCCCCAGTTTCTGACTTCCTTTTGATGGTGAAGGAAACTGTACTCACTGCCCGGTATTGTTCTGAGATGTATTCTGTTTTTCCGCTTTGTAACCTTACTGTTTGTTTTACCCTCGGGTAGTTCACCACTTACCGTATCATTTCAAGCTACTGATTGGACTTGAGTGACTTGAATTGCAATAAATAACTGGAAAAATTGGGGTGTTCTAAAACTTTTGACCGGTAGTTTATGTACGAGGGGGTACCCAAAAGAAACCGGAATTTGGTCAGAAAACAATAATAATAATGAGTTCCGACTTCTGGCCGTCAGATGTGCTGCAGGTAAGCCTCGTGCACATCTGTGAGAAATCTGAGCTCCGAGAGTGACACTGACGCCTGTCAGGCGCTATTTATAGTAACAGAGTGCAGAGGAGGTCTGCGATTTTTTCCAAAATGGCGACATTGACTGGGAAGCCAGAGCAGCACCTAAACATTAAATTCTGCTTTATGCTGGGAAAAAGAGCAGCAGAAACACTCACCGTGTTGCAGCAAGCCTACAAGGATGATGCTCTGGGGAAGACTCAGGTCCATGAGTGGTCCGGGGGTTTGAGAAGGGCCAGATGTCGGCGCGTCAGGTCCGCTCAGCTGTGAAAACAATGCTGAGCTGCTTCTTGGCTGTCCAGGGTCTCGTCCACAGCGAGTCTGTCCCTCCAGGTCAGACTGTAAATCAGGACTACTACAGGAAGTCCTCAGACGCTCCGTGAGGATGTGAGGAGGAAGCAGAGCGTCGTGGCGGAGTGGAGCCGGTTGATCCACCACCACAGAGCGCCAGCGGACACGGCGCTGCGCCTCACGCAGTTTCTGGAGAAGAATGAGATGAATCTCCTCTCCCATCCGCCTGATTCTCCAGATGAAGCCTCCAGTGACTTTTTCTTGTTCCCCAAGTTGAAGAAGGAGCTGAAGGGACAGCGGTTTGCAGATGTGGAGGAGGTGACAGAAAAACCGCAGCCGGCCCAGAATGACACTTTTACGCACGGGTCTGACGACGCATTGGTGAAGTGGGAGACACGGCTGGAGCGCTGCATTAATGCGGATGGAGATTATTTTGAAGGCGACAGTGATGTTTTATTTTGAAATGTCAGAAATAAAAAGTTACAGTCAAATTCCGGGAACTTTTGGGTACGCCCTCGTATTTATAAATAGAAAGTTAGGGCCTTTTTGGTTTTTCCTTTTTTAAAGAAAGTACAAAAAAAAAAAAAAAAAAAAAAGTTGAAATAAACAAACCGAAACATTGGACAAATGAAAACCGAAAATTCTATGTTGATGCAATTTTACAAACTCCTGATTGTTTTGTTGGATGAGACAAGTTATTCAAGCAAAACAACTTTGTAAGTCTAATAAATTAGGTCCTTTTAAGCCAGGGGTGGGGAACCCTGGTCCTGGAGGGCCGCAAACCTGCATGTTTTCCATGTCTCCCTGCTTCAACACACCTGAATCGAATCAAGATTCATGGCCAAGTCCAGCAGAAAGCCTGATAACGAGCCTCATTGCAATCAGCTGTGTTGAAGCAGGGAGACATGGAAAACATGCAGGTTTGCGGCCCTCCAGGACCAGGATTCCCCACCCCTGTTTTAAGCCATAACTTGTTAAATTGATCCCTTTGAAGTTGCACACATATTACAAGTCTCTCCATTAGAAATATTTGGTGAACAATAGTCTGCCATTCTTGAATTCCTGTCATGTCTGCTTGAAGCCATTTTTTAGTCAAAGGTATCTTGACTGACATTAAAGGTATAATATAGGAATTTTCTCAAAAAGACAAAGCCAAACGTCTGTTACTCGCTTTTTGAAAAACGCGCATGCGCCAGACCATCCTACCTGCTCGACGGCTTCTCCAGAGGAAACGCCTATCAATCTTCTCCAGGCGTGCACGGCTCTGTTTGCAGTTTCTGCAAGCGGCCTCGCTCATAAAGCTTATTATCCAAAACAGTCGCAGTTTCATGATGTCAGACTTGCCATCAGTAAGTACTAGCTGAAACCGAAGCTCACCGGCTACATAAACACTCTGAATGCGCATGGGCAATAAATAGAACGTGATTGGGAGCGAGCACACAACGGCTTGACGAAAGCAGCTCGTCTGAATGATTGACAAACAGACCCACCAGTTATTCTGATGATCCACCCGGAACTCAAAGCAAATGGAACATCCTATATTACACCTTTAATAAAATTCTCATTAAGTATTTCTTTCTATGAGTCGTTATGTTTGGGATTTCTAAGCCCAGGTTCATGTACAAGAAATCAAAGGGGATTTTGATGTTTTTTTTGGGGCTGGAGTAATAAAAATATTAATTATATTTTTCCAACCAAATTCTGTCCAGTTTGATGATGGTTTCTATTGCATTTTACACATCAATTCCGAAGCATAATACTTAATCACCTTTGCCCACTTTGCCGAGAAGATTCTTTCTTTTGTCTTCCGAAGAAGCTGCGAGCCACTTTGTATTCAGAGTCCACAGCGGGTCCCGTTGCACCATCACTAGTCCTTCTTGCCTTTATTTTTAAATTACTGAGTAAATCCATGTTTAATCCCGACAGTAGTAACGGTAATTTCATGCTCCATCACTGGTGACCATGATTGTTTCAGTCAGTGACCTGCCCCCTCCATCTCCTATTGGCTAACACGTCCCCTTGACTTCGTTGGTTGGACTGTAGGATTAACAATTCAAGATCCATAGTTTTGGAAGAGGGTTACTCTGATGGAAAATACAAAACCTAAATAACAGGGCAGGCACAGCTGGCTTTGAGGGGCGGGTGCAGCCCCGCCATGCCAACGGGACTGAACACTTTAACATAGTTGTACTTGATGACATTGTGCGCAGCTCTTGTATGTCGGTGGATTTCATTTCCACTCCATTCTGGCCTTTGTGCTAGTGGTGGCTGGGCTAACTGCCCCTCAGCTGGGCGGTTAATGTGTACTGGCTTCTCTTTAAAGCGATACTTCAACATTTTGGCAAATTGGCCCATTTAGCGCAATTCCTCAGTCATTTCGAACAGCATACTTACTTTTTTTGTGAGGGCGAGCTGTTGTTTATTCAGAAGTGAGTCGGGGAAGGTTTTCAGGACGGACACAATGGAATTGGATGGTATTTTGGTTCCTCCTCGTCAAACTCATCAAATACACAATCCAACAACCCCAAAACACTTTGGTGGACACGTTATAATCCACACATTCACCACGCTGTGAAATATTAATGCAAAATTACGAGATTGAGTTGTTTATGCAAAGATTGCTAAGACGGAACTACTTGTCTGGGCGTAGTGATTTCAAAAGAAAAAGTAGTTCCCAGTATTTGCTTCAGTGTCGTAACACTACAATATTATTTGTTGGTGTTCCACAGCGTAGTGAATGTGTGGATTATAACGTGTCCACCAAAGTGTTTTGGGGTTGTTGGATTGTGTATTTGATGAGTTTGACGAGGGGGAACAAAAATACCATCCACTTCCATTGTGTCCGTCCTGAAAACCTTCCCCGACTCCCCTCTGAATAAACAACAGCTCGCCCTCACAAAAAAAGTAAGTACACTGTTCGAAATGACTAATGAATTACGCTAAATGGGCCAATTTGCCAAAATGTTGAAGTATCGCTTTAACAAGAGTCTGAATGTGAATCATTGATTCTGAACATATTGTTTAGCTTTAGCATTGATGCTTATGGAAACATCAATGGTTTGGTAACACAACAACCTCATATTTTATTTCAATGTTCAATATTCCAAAATGCAAGATACAAGGACTGACTGTTCACTTGCTGTTTGATACGTATCAGTCCCCTACTTCAATCCCAGTTCTTAATTTTCAATCTTTAATGTTTATTTCATATTTATTTGTTATTCATATTGTAGATTCAGTCAAGTTTTCTTCTTTCAGAGCTGATTCTGAGCACTCCAAAGAGGTGGTGAGACCTTATGACTGGACATACACTACAGACTACAGAGGTACTCTTATAGGTGAAGGTGTGCTGATTAAGGTAAGTATTTTTTCAGGAATACAGTACAACATAGTTTTCTTGAAAAATGATTGAGATACTAATGTATCCTGTGGTTTGATTTCCTTCCGAAGGTGACAGAAACAACAGAGCGTATCGACATGGAGAAGCTAAAGGCCAGAGAACACATCATGTTCTTTGATGATGTGCTGCTCTTTGAAGATGAGCTTCATGATCATGGAGTCTCGATGATCAGTGTGAAAATTGTGAGCTGCTACTTTTCAGTTTCATAAGGAACATTCCAAAAAATTGATTGTGATGTGTTTGTGTCTCGTACTGTGTTTTTTATGCAGAGAGTGATGCCCACCAGCTTCTTTTTGTTACTGCGTTTCTTCCTCCGAGTTGATGGGGTCCTGATAAGAATAAATGACACTCGACTGTACCATGAGGCAAGTTATTTCACTTAAGCCAGCATAAACTCTTGTGTAAATTTGATGACAAAATACAAGTTTATCCAGTCTGCACTACACTACACTGAATGGCTGGTGCACTCATGAATGATGATTCTGTGTTTGATTTCAGGCTGGGAAGGATTTCATGCTACGTGAATTTAGCACAAGAGAAAGCAAAATAGCTGAACTGAAGGTGAGCAGGATGCATGTACTAAGAACAAAGGGCAGTCTGCAGAGCTGAGACTACTTATAAACTGTCCTGAAGGCACAATGTATCTGTCACTTTGGGCATTAACCTGACACATTCTTTCATTTTTCTTATGGTTTTTTTTTTTCATGTTTTCAGTTGAAATTCAGTTTAGTGTTGCTAAATGTCTGATGAGCACATCACATATAGTTTTATAGAAAACAGTCTCAAAAACCCAGTCCTGAATACTTCAAGGAGCCGTATCATGCTTTTCCCACCGTGCCAAAGCCATCTACAGTCAACAATAAGCTACTTTATCACCCCCAGCACTACGGAGGACTTTTATATTATGAAGTATTACTAATTCTACGTGCCGTGTTTTCAACATGAAAGTCCAAACAACTTGACTTCTCCTTACCCCGGAACCAGCTTAACAGCATGACCATTGCAAGTATAGACCTATGATACATAAACCCCACGTTGACTGGATTGAATTGTCTACCAGGTTTATATTGTATACATCCATGGTGCCTGCATGCCACTGTCTTGTGGAAGTTGTTCCACAGTTGCTTCTTGATTGGTTCCACCGCCTGACATGAACTGGTGGTCAGCCAGTCGGTTGAGGATCGGTGAGGATTTGCACCTCATTTTCAGTGCCACGCAGTAGACAGGAGCCAGTGTTTCCATCTTTTGGTCCTTTCCACTGACAGCTGACGGGTTCTTTCAACCTGCGCAGGTGTTCCTCGTAGTGAAGGCACCGCCCCGAGCTCTGCACCAGGAGATAATTAACCTGGCTGTCTCAACATAGATAACACTGTTCAATGAGTCTTCTGTAGCCTCATCTGTGTGAGGAAGAGCATGCTGCACTAACTGTATACGCTCAGTTTCTAACCAGGACTGCATTTGTCTGTTTTGTTGGTGAGTGACATTCTTAATGATGAAGGGCTAGAGCTTTTAGTTTCTGTTGGGTTTCTCTCACTGTAGAGCCAGCCTCAAGCCCATTTTACACTGGATGCAAAATGGAGCCATTTGGTGTCGAGAGAACACCAGAGAATCATCTCTTGATGCCCGGGCTGCCTTTGATGCTCGGAGTCTCGTCTGGCGACACAGTGTAGTTCAGGAAAAGTGGTCTGTCCAGGGCAGTGCAGATCACATCCATGCACTGCAGCTGTGAGCAGTACACCTGGCCCACAAACACTTCTTGCCATACCTGTGGGTAAGGCACTTACTTGTATGGTCAGACAACAACTCTGGCGTCTTCCACATCAACCACGATGGTTGCACCAGGTCCACCCAGTTGTTGCAGGCCTCCCAGCAACTTGCCAGGTTTACTGCAATCTCTCTGGCCAGCTTACGGGCCATATATCTGCTGGGGGCCTGAACCCTCTACCAGACTCCCTTTCCTCCACCGGGAGAGTGTTGCTTTCACCTAGGGGTGGTGCACACGATTTGGGATCTTTCGGCAGGGTGTGGTCAGTATACCGTTTCCTCAGGTGAACAGGGGCACTGACCACTCATGTTCTTCCTGAGGGGAACCACCAGCCCTCTGGGCCAGGATGTGCTGGCCCACCCCTGGCCAGAGGGCCTCCTCTACACCCTTCCACCGCTCCCTCTGATCTGGCGGACACCCCGGAGAATTCTCCGGGAGGGCCACATGCTCCAAAACACCAGAGTGGTATTTTGCTGTTTACCTGACAGTTTCGACAGCTGTCAGCTGTCTTCTTCAGAGTGTTTGTCATGTGATTTGGATTATAACTTGGAAGACCAATGAACCTTTTTGGACTAGGGCCACATGCTGTTGCTGGTGGCCTCCTTCTGATCAACTGGTTCCCGTGCTGTGCAGACTCTCTCGCAGTGAACCATACCAGGTTGTTAAGTGGTGCAACATCTGCAGGGACCTCGTGCTTTGCCTGGGCCTCACAGTCTTGGATCTCTTGCAGGCTCCTCTGGATGGAAGTCACCCTCCATCTACCTTGAAGGTGTGTTTGGCAGTAATGTCAGCCCAGCGTGCTGGAGTTGCATTAGCACAGTTGGGAGCCACAACTTGGTGTCGGCTTTCTCAAGAGGGCTCTAAGGCTTGACCCCCAGAGAGCCCCATGGGCCCCAGCATGGGACCTGTACTTAGTGCTGGGGTGTTTTTGTCAGCCTCCCTGTGAGCCCGGCGCTACAGTGGAGCTACAGTGGGGGGGGCTCAGGGGAGCCATCTTCTCCGTGTGACATCAACATGGGAAGCAGAGAGTTTTCACGGGTAGGGGAGGGGCTGCCTCTCTGAGCAGCAGAAAATTGAGGAAAGCTCAAACACGCAGGCACGAAGGAAAAAAAAACGCTTTGGGGTTGTTTTTGATGAGTACATAACTATATAACAAGGTTAAAACATATAAAAAGTGAATTTCGCATGATACAGCCCGTTTAAACACAGTAACAGTAGCTTTAATTAAAGCCGCAAGCGGCACTGGTCGGGACCGAGCCTCCTTGCCGGCTGGCGACTGAGACGTCCACCCACTAACATGGGAGTTGTTACCATCTCCCATCCACTAACATGTAGCTGTTAGCATCTGTCATCCACTAACATGGAGTTGTTAGTATCTTCCATCCACTAACATGTAGCTGTTAGCATCTCTCATCCATTTACATGGAGTTGTTAGCATCTCTCATCCACTTACATGGAGTTGTTAGCATCTCCCATCCACTAACATGGAGCTGCTAGCATCTGTCAGCCACTAACATGGAGTTGTTAGCATCTCCCATCCACTAACAAGTAGCTGTTAGCATTTCTCATCCACTAACATGTAGCTGTTAGCATCTCCCATCCACTAACATGGAGTTGTTAGCGTCTCTCACCCACTAACATGGAGTCCTTAGCATCTCCCATCCACTAACATGAAGCTGTTAGCATCTGTCGTCCACTTACATGTAGCTGTTAACATCTGTCACCCACTAACATGGAGCTGTTAGCATCTCCCATCCACTAACATGGAGCTGCTAGCATCTGTCAGCCACTAACATGGAGTTGTTAGCATCTCCCATCCACTAACAAGTAGCTGTTAGCATTTCTCATCCACTAACATGTAGCTGTTAGCATCTCCCATCGACTAACATGGAGTTGTTAGCGTCTCTCACCCACTAACATGGAGTCGTTAGCATCTCCCATCCACTAACATGAAGCTGTTAGCATCTGTCGTCCACTTACATGTAGCTGTTAACATCTGTCACCCACTAACATGGAGCTGTTAGCATCTCCCATCCACTAACATGGAGTTGTTAGCATATCCCATCCACTAACATGTAGCTGTTAGCATCTCTCACCCACTAACATGGAGCCGTTAGCATCTGTCATCCACTAACATGGAGTTGTTAGCATCTCCCATCCACTAACATGGAGTTGTTACAGCATCTCCCATCCACTAACATGGAGTTACTAGCATCCCTCATCCACTAACATGGAGTTGTTAGCATCTCCTATCCACTAACATGGAGTTACTAGCATCCCTCATCCACTAACATGGAATTACTAGCATCCCTCATCCACTAACATGGAGTTGTTATAGCATCTCCCATCAACCTACATGGAGTTACTAGCATCCCTCATCCACTAACATGGAGTTGTTAGCATGTCCCATCCACTAACATGGAGCTGTTAGCTTCTCCCATCTGCGTTTGAGAGTCACTGAATGAAGGCACTGAGTGTCAGAGTTTGATTGACAGCTGCTGTCAGCTGTGTAACTGCACTGTATGCCCATATATGGTCATGTCCATTAGAGTGGGAGAGAGGAGACAATAATGGTTTCTGTTTGGGAAACAACTGCTCCTTGTTCCATCCCTGTTTGGCAAAACTGAACAAAAAATATTACGTTTGATAGGAAAATTAGTTGTCTTTCAGTTGGTGAGGCTTTCAGAGCAGTCAGACTTTTAGTTTGGACCGTAGAGGCCTCAGTTTGTGAGATGCGCAAGATTTTTCCCCATCCGGCCACCATGCCCGGAGGGCAAGGTCTCTATTGTTATTCGTTCGTTTATTGTTCTTCTCTATAAAGGTAATAATAATAATAATAATAATACATTTTATTTGTAATGCGCTTTACATTTCAAAAGAAATCTCAAAGTGCTACAAAACAAGATTAAAAACAATTCTCGGGCAGAAATACAAAGATCAGAAAAAAAAAAAAAAAAAAAAAAACATAACATATTAAACATATTAAAACTTCAAGTCAAGACCAAGATGGAGAAGACAATGGATCTAATAGGCCTTTTGAAACAATAAAGTCTTTAGGCCTTTTTTAAAGGTTTCCACACTTAGTGGGGCCCTCAGCGTCTCAGGGAGAGCATTCCACAGCCGAGGGGCCACTGCCTGGAAGGCCCTGTCTCCCATGGTGGAGAGTTTAGTCCTGGGTTGTTGGAGGCAGTAGGTGGAAGAGGAGGAGGAGCGGAGACTTCGTGTGGCGGTATGGGGTGTAAGTAGTTCGCGGAGGTAGGACGGGGCAGTTCCATGTAGGCACTGGTGAGTGAGGAGGCAGACTTTGTAGTGGATTCTGTATTTGATTGGCAGCCAGTGGAGAGTTTTGAGTATCGGTGTGATATGATCGAATTTGCGCCTCCTCGTCAAGATCCGGGCAGCACAGTTCTGAATGTGCTGCAGCTTTTGCAGATTCTTGCCAGGGATCCCGACGAGGAGGGCATTGCAGTAATCCAGCCTGGAGGAGATGAAGGCATGGACCAGCCTCTCAGCGTCTGGTTGGGAGAGGGAGGGGCGGAGTTTGGCGATGTTTTTGAGGTGGAAGAAAGAGATTTTACAGAGGTGGTTTATGTGGGTTTCAAGAGTGAGCTGAGGGTCAAAGATGACTCCAAGATTTTTAACAGAGGATGACAGGGAAATGTTATGACCAAAAATGGGAATACTGCTGAAGGGGAGGGACCGAGTTTGATGTGTTGTACCAACCAAGATGGCTTCTGTTTTGTTGCTGTTTAATTGAAGAAAGTTTTCAGACATCCATGCCCTTATCTCCTCCAGGCAAACACAGAGTGCTGGTGGTAGAGCTGAGGGGAGTGCGGAGTCCATTTCTATGTATAACTGAGTGTCGTCAGCATAGCAGTGAAATAAGACATTGTGTTTTTGAATGATATGACCAAGGGGAAGCATGTATATGGAAAAGAGGGTTGGACCGAGAACTGAACCTTGTGGTACACCACAGCTTACCGAATGGGGGAAAGACTTGGATTTGCCGAGTTGCACATATTCTATTCTGTCCGTGAGGTAGGATTGGAACCATTTGAAAGTGGTTCCAGTGATACCAATCACTGATTGGAGGCGATGGAGCAGAATGGTGTGATCGACGGTATCGAAGGCAGCTGACAAGTCCAGTAACAGGAGGAGGGATGGTGAGCCCTGGTCCGCAGCCATGAGTAGATCGTTCATGACGCGGACCAGAGCTGTCTCTGTGCTGTGTGCAGATCGGAAACCAGATTGAAATTTTTCATATAAGTGATGGCTATGAAGATGGGAATGTAGTTGGGCTGCAACCACCTTTTCTAGTACCTTGGAGAGGAAAGGTAAATTTGAAATAGGCCTGTAGTGGGCAAGGATTTCGGGGTCGAGAGAGGGCTTTTTCAGATGGGGGCGGATGACTGCTGTTTTGAGAGCTGGAGGGACCTGACCGGACTGGAGAGACTGGTTAATGATTTCCGTGATTAGTGGACTAATGGCCGCAATGTTGGATTTCAGTAGGGAGGTAGGCAAGGGGTCCAGAGGGCATGTGGAGGGTTTCATGTTTTTTATGATCCTCTCCAACTCTGAATGAGTGATGTTTGAGAAAATGGCGAATGAGTGTAGTGGCATAGGGAGAGTGGTATCAGAGAGGGGTGAGGCTGTAGTAGGGATGTTAGACCGGATTGAGGCTACCTTATTGGTGAAGAAGTCCATGAATCTGTTGCACTGATCGGTGCTGACATCGGTGTGTGTGTGAGAGGGAGGTTTGATCAGTGAATTGATTGTTGAGAACAACTGTTTAGAGTTACTGGTGCTGTTTGAGATTTTATAAGAGAGATATTGAGACCTGGCTGTGTTTAGTGCTCTAGAATATGATTGTTGATGCTCGCGGTAGGCCTGTTTATGCACATGTAAACCACTGGAGACATCTTCGTTCCAGGGCACGGCCAGCTGTTTTCATTTTGCGCAGCTCTGGGGTGTACCATGGGGCAGATCGGGAGAAAGTAACTGTTTTAGTCTTTAGGGGTGCATGTGACTCAAGGATGTTATGAAGATTTAAGTTATAGTGGTCAACAGAACCATTAACTGATGGGAACTGCGTGACTGGTGAGATTTCCTGTATGTCGTGGTTGAAGAGTGTCGTGTCTATTTCTTTTAAGTTTCTGAACTGGATTTGCCGTCTTGTTTTTGGGTGGGAACCTGCTAGGGGCAGTTCCAGAGAGATGGCCTTATGGTCTGACATTCCCAGGTCGAAGACTTGCAAGTTTGTGATTGCAGGGACAGCGTCGGTTATTACAAGATCGAGTATATGACCTTTTGCGTGAGTGGGTATTGTGACATGCTGGGAGAGATGCAGATAGTCCAGGAGTTCAAGGAATTCTGCAGCAGGGCGATTTGTAGGACAGTCAACATGCAGATTGAAATCTCCCATTATAAGTGTATTTTGTGATGTTGCACAAATTGATGTGAGAAGCTCTTGTAGTTCATTTATAAATCCAGGACATGTTTTTGGAGGGCGGTAAATGAGGACAAATGTTAGTGTTTCTTTTTGTGATCTACATTTGAATGTAAGACACTCAAAGGTAGTCAGCTGTGGTTGTGGGAGAGGGGTTACGATAAGGTCTTTATGGTAAATGACAGCAAGACCCCCTCCACGACCAGAAGTCCTGGCCTTCTCCAGAAAGGAGTATCCTGGGGGACAAGCTTCATTTAGTGTGATGTAAGATTGTGGTTTGTGCCAGGTTTCAGTAAGGCACATCATATGCAATTGGTTATCAAGGATATGGTCCAATATTAGTCCGGTTTTATTTGTAAGTGATTGAGAATTGAAAAGTGTTATTTTGATTTTGGATATGGGCTGGTGTTTTGGAAAAGTCCGGAGAAGGCGGAAATCCACCCCGCGTTTTCCATGTCTCCGGCGTGTCTCAGCCTGACGTAATCTGTTATTGTTCCTTGTGGTGGTCGTTCTCGGATGACGTAGCTGCCAGTGACGCGTTGCGTGAGCGCCGGTGAGATGCCGGCAAAGTTGTGGTGGAAGCAAGCTGGTGGAGTATTCCCCGTTCTGGGCAAGGATCGGCGATCTTCGCGCAGAATGTGGTCGGCGGTTGTGGAGCCCGTGCCCCTCTGCGCTGACTGGAGCGGCTGGGCTAGAGTGCGCCGGGTGGAGGTTGAGATCCAGCGGGGCTAGCACCCGCGTACTGTCCCAGTTGGAGACGCGACTCCCGGGCTCCATCCCGCTGATCGCCTCGGCCGTCCTGGGCACGGGTGACACCGTGACACTCGCAGGGAGAGCAGATGGATGGAGGTGAGTTGATTGAGGTGCGGTGTAGAAAGAACAAGGTGAGAATACCTGAAAGTTATGGATGTTGCTCCCATTAGCGGCGATGTTAGCATGGTGGTGGCTCTGGTCTGGTCCGAGGTTGATGGGGCCTGGACACTGGTGGATGTCCCCAGATAGCAGGAGGCAGATGACGATGACAAGAGCGATGGTTTGCCGTTGTTTCAGTGCAGTTTTAGTAGTTGATTGACGGAAAAGGTGCGGATGAATGAACGTAGCAGCCAGGGCGTACTTTCCGAATCCAAAATGTTTGCATCCGTGGGTTGTCATCGGCTTGTTTAACAATGACAGTTTCAGGTCGTAAAAGTAATGATCCGACGGTGTCTGACTGACACCAGAAAATGTCACGAACAATATAAGAATGAATAGAGCCGAGACTACTCCTGCCATACCTGGCGCCGCCATCTTGCTAATGCGGGAAGAGTGCGTTCACACCGGACGCGTTGCAAGCGTCACAGGCATCACTGACGCCTCAAAGTTGACGCATGTAAAGTGTGGAATTCAACGCGTGCTCATCTGTACATGAAGCTTGCAATGCTCGCGACGCGCGGCAAGCTGTCTTCATGTTGACAATGGCGGAATCGGTGCCGAAATCGATCTGCTAAAGCTGATTTCACATTCGCTCTAAACTCTTCAAATGTATAACTTTATCGAGTTTTTTTTTTTTTTTTTTTTTTTAATTAGGCGACAAAGTGGTCATTTAGAGCCCAAGTGTGTCGTTTGTTTGTCCGAATACCAACCGTTTATGATTTTGTTCAGATGAATTCGGCGAAATGTGAGCCAGCCGCAGTGAGCGGCTCCAACACGGAGGAGTCAGAGAAGCAGAGGAGCAAGGAGAGAAGCAGAGCACACAGGAACCCTGGACCCACCACGGGGGCCCCCCACGTGCCGGGCTGTTCCCCCGACCCAGCAGCCCAGCCTCCAGGCCCAGTCGGGCTTTGGCGGCGGGCGACGCGAATCACACCATCGGCCGCCCCCGCCTCTCCGACCGGCTCCCCGGCAGCCCGCAGCAGGACCGAGACGCGCGGTCTCACCCAGCGGTCCTACAGAGCTGGCCCGCCCCGGGCGTCGCACTGAGTCTGTTCCGGAGGTCTGGCAAGCGCAGAGTTTGTCACACCCTCCGGGGCCGGACCCAGATCGCGGGGCCAGCGTGAGGATGAGGTTCACTTTCAGCTGTACTTCCGCCTCTCCCGGGCCCAGTTTGACGAACTTCTGGCCTGCATCAGCGCTCAGAGTGCTCGTCTGTGATTGGATGACGCGCGCGTTGACGCTTCCAAAGTT
The DNA here is from genome assembly GCF_902148845.1 of Salarias fasciatus. Taxonomy (NCBI): domain Eukaryota; kingdom Metazoa; phylum Chordata; class Actinopteri; order Blenniiformes; family Blenniidae; genus Salarias; species Salarias fasciatus. The sequence continues at coordinate 28,031,115 of NC_043754.1, read as the reverse complement.
CAATTTTCCCAACTTCAGGCGTTGACGCCTGCAACGCGTGACGCGCGTCGCCAACGCTCGAAACGCTCGGAAAGCGACGCTCGAAAACCGCCTGACGTGCGTTAGGTCCGTTGAACCTCGTCCACCAGAGACTTTGAATGTAAAAGCAACGCCGTGACGCTGGCAACACGTCCGGTGTGAACGCACCATTATACTAATGCCCAAATAAACGCAAATTTGACCCCCTAAACATGCAAGTAAACTCACCAAATTTGGCACGCACATCATGACCGGCGAAAAATTTTATAAAATGGAAAAATTATCCCCATCTGCTCTCTAGCCCCACCTAGAAACAGTAAAATAGGCGCCACGGCCCATAGGAATGTCGCAGGGAGATCAAACCAACACTCACTCATTCGTCTCATCAAGATCTACATTTCACGCACTGACACCCCTGACCTAAACCCAACAGGAGGTTCACAATTTCCCTTTCAAAGTAAAATTTTGCTCAAAATCACTCCTCACAAAAAAATTATCTCCTCCGAGACCGTTTGTCGTACAGATATAAGAGTCACACGACGTGATAGAGGACAACTTTCTCTACAAAAGTTTTGAACAACTTTGTCAAAAGTCTAACGGTGTGGATTTTATTAGCATTCAAAGTTGGAAGTCTGAAATCCTGCCTTGCTCCGGCCCTCATCCATTATAATGGGGAAAAAAGGAAAAAGTCATCTTTTTTCAGCACCTCGAAAAACTGGAGGTTGTGGCTATACCGTGACTCCTATCAACAAACCGAGCACACGTAAAGCCTCACCAGGTTCTCCCAAACAAGATGTGTAACATAATTGGGGAAAATTTCATGATATATGTACGTTTACATGTTCACGAAAAGGTGTGCGCTCTGCATTTTTTTTGCTCTCAGTTATAATGGAGCCGGATAGGGAATAATCTTGCGTTTCTCACAAACTGAGGCCTCTACGGTCCAAACTAAAAGTCTGACTGCTCTGAAAGCCTCACCAACTGAAAGACAACTAATTTTCCGATCAAACGTGATATCTTTTGTTCAGTTTTGCCAAACAGGAATGGAACAAGGAGCAGTTGTTTCCCAAACAGAAACCATTATTTTCTCCTCTCTCCCACTCTAACTGATATTACCATATATGGGCATGCAGTGCAGTTACACAGCTGACAGCAGCTGTCAATCAAACTCTGACACTCAGTGCCTTCATTCAGTGACTCTCAAAAGCAGATGGGAGAAGCTAACAGCTCCCTGTTAGTGGATGGGTCATGCTAACAACTCCATATTAGTGGATGGGAGATGCTAGTGGTGCTAAAAGACCCATGTTAACAGATGACAGATGCTAACAGCTACATGCTAGTAGATTGGATGCTAACATTTCCAGTGAAATGAATGGAAGATGCTAACAGCTACATGCCAATAGATTAGATGCTAACATCTTCTTTTTAAAGGATGGGAGATGCTAACAGTGCTAAAAAGAACAATGCTAACGGATGACAGATGCTAACAGCTATATGCTAGTTATTATTCTATCGTGGAAACAAACTCAAATTTGACCCGCTAAACATGCACGAAAACTCACCAAATTTGGCACGCACATCCGGACTGGTGAATCATTTTATGAAAAATAAAAATTAACCCCATCTGCTCTCTAGCGCCACCTACAAAAGCGAAAATGGTCGCCATCACCCGCAGGAATGTCGTACAAATATCAAACCAACACTCACGCGTTCGTCTCATTGAGGTCTAAAAGGTTTCTGGAGTGTCAAAATAAGAGCCTCAAACCTTTTCAAAATAAAAGTCCAAATTTTATGAAAAATGACATTTCAAACGAAACACTGACAATTTGGGGTTAACTAGTGTCAATGACAGGATGTACTACCTTTCCAAAATAAAAGCCCAAAATTCCTTCAAAATAAAAGCCATTTTACAACAGAAAATGAGGTAAAATCAAGAAAATGGATGTTTACAGATTAGCAAAACTCCCAGTGACCTGGATTTCGGCCAGCAAGGTACCAGGACGTCTCAGTCGTGGGCCGACGGGGAGGCTTGGTCCCGACCAATGCCGCTTGCGGCTTTAATTGTATTCATGTCACTATTGTTATTTTAACACTAATCTTTCTCTTCCTCAGAATGTTCCAGCGGCACTCTACACTGATCCTAATGAGATTGCACAACATCTAACCTTGAAGCTGATCCAATGTGAGAAGCTGGAGCTTCCTGTGGCGACGTCTGTGTCTGCTGGTGAAGTTGTTTAGTGACTCGTGGGACCTTTCAGTTGACAATGTGTTGCATGACAGAACAAGCATTTCTAAATCGCATTGTTCATCTCCTAATTTGAATCTTACAAGTTTTCCTCTTTATTTATGCACAAAGTAGTTTCTAGAGGCGATTTCCATAGAGGAAAGCCTGTTGAGTCCTCATAGACAATTTAGTAAACTTATGGAGCAGTTTGCACCGTTGTCATTGTTCTGGTTTCTGGCATGCTTCATTTTACAAAAAATTTCTATTTCAAAATTACAAATATTTCAGTATGTTTTCTCAGTTATTTTTAAAGATCAGGCAATGCTTTCAATACTTGTATCTCATGATAACTCTGCAAAACCACAGAAACAGTGATGTTTTATAACAGTCAACATTATTAGGAATTTCTGTAAATATTGCCATTTGTTACTGACCAAAGGCAAAAAAAGGGTTTTCTTTCCATTTACAAGAAACATGTATGAAATGTATGATTGTCTATCATTTGATCAATAAATTTGTTTTTGCAAAAAGTATTACAAAGCTTGAAGTAAACAACCTCCAATTCCTACATTTTTTTTTTCTTTTCTCTTAATGAACTTTGATGCTACAGCTTTAAAAAGGTTCACAATTTTTGTTGCTTCTATCCATCAACTCTTTTCATTGTATCCATTTCTTCTAAGGCTCCATTAAATACATTGTCTCTGTCTCAGTCCAATGCTTGCTCTGAGCCGCCATCTTGGAATATGTACATCTCTGGGAATGAGCATGAGCAGCACTACCAGAATTATGCTGAAGCAGCATAAAAGGTTTACATGGTTGAGGGATTGTTTGATCCCACTTTAAATGAGAACGAACTTCCCACTTTATTAAGTGATAAAGATTAATTAAGTGTTTACAAAGTCATTTTAATGTGGAATTAGCCTTTATTCCTAATTAAATAGGAATTAAAAGTCACATAAACAAAGCCATTGTCCAGAACTGTAACTCATGTCAACTAAATGTGGATAATTTCACACAAGAATTATTGTGCTGGCACTAGCAATTAAACACAAAGGCAGTATTGACCATATGCCACATCCAGGGACATCACTGGATTTTGAGGATACGAGGGCTCAGTCCCCAGGAGATACACAGGATGTGAGCGAGCATAGTGAACAAGCACGAAACAGCTAACAAAGACTGACAAATTATTCATTAGAATTTCTTCTTTTTCTTTTTTTAACAAAGTACAACAGCAAACAGGCTTTTCGCAACAACACTGTGTTTACAGCAGCCATTCTCGAACTGGGCTCCCCAAACCCCCAGGAGTCTGTGAGCCACAGCTTGGGAGTCTGTTAAAACATTTGTAATCTGTGATGACTGGCATCACGCACAGCTCCTGCTGCTGCTTTGTGTTTCTAGCTAGTGACCATGGAAACATTTAAAGGCCTCAGTATACTCCCCCGTCGCCGTGACGGCGTTCCTACGACGTCTACGGGCTACGCCAGGGCTTGACGCGCGCCTCCCAAAAAATGTGACTTCGCATCGAGGTGACGCGTGGTGACGTAAACGTCAAGGGCTGTGATTGGTCCGCTTTTGCGTTGTTTATAGAATAAAGGAGAACTCACCCGGAATGCTTTTCTGATCCGAACAGGAGAACAGGAGCTTCAGGAGAAATTTAGATCCAAAATTGAGCGGCGCACGTCCCAATACTGTTAGCAGTGTTAGCACTGTTAGCAGACGGGGCTATGTGTATAGCCGCTCCGAAAACGGCTTTAATCGTCCAAAAACTCATTAGTTTCACCAATATTTCATCACGGTCCGCTCAGCCTCTCCTCCACCACAGCCCGGTGTCGCCAGATATGTCATATATGCAGATATATGTTCGGTAAATGCACGCATGTCTAGATATGTATGTCTAGAAATCTATGTCTATAGATCTATGTCTAGGTAAAGCCGGAGCTACGGAAGCCGCATTGTTGTTGTGACTGCTAGCGGCTTGGCAGAGGAGGGCGTTCCCTTGACGCAGGAGCAAGATATGTCCAGTAGCGGCGTAGGGTTGCCGACGTAGGAACGCCGTGGCGGCGACGGGGGAGCATACTGAGGCCTTAAATCAGCCCTCTTCGTCATGTGGTGCTTAGTCTGATGAGTTTGGTCTGATTGAGAACAGAGACAGAAGACCAAGATGCATGGAGAATCTTCAGCTGGTAGCAGATGAAGCCATGGAACCACCGAGCTACGTGAGGTATGTAATGTCAGAGGACTGCGCCAGAGCTCCACATCAGAATGGCCCTAGTGAATTCGATCACCAGCGACCGGAGGCCTGATCTACCATGTACGACCCGCATCTAGTTGAAAAAGCCAAAAAAAAAAAAAGATTGCTGACCTGAATGAGGACATTCGAGATCAAAGACACTCTATTGGCTAAGACCCAGGCTGTGGCCCACCAGCCATCTCTGGTGATATGGTCCTTTTCAGATGCCGCCGCTGCTCCCTCCTGTTCCATACCCAACCACCAGCGCTCATGGGCTGAGGTTGTGATCTGGGGAAATCGAAAACACAAGACCACAACAGTTCCGCCTCCACTCTCCATCTCGAACTGCTTCCTGGTTCTGACGCAGGATGAAGACGACAGCGGTGCTGGCAGCGAAGCCTCCGGGTCTGTGGCGATCTCCGCCTCTCCTGCTTCTCCTGCATCCACTGCGGCTCCCGCCTCGACGACCCAGCAGCCACGGACTCTGTGTCCCCCTCTCTGCTGCTGGACCCCGAGACGGTCCCTCATCCCACTGGATCTGGACCTCCTCACCCCGTTGCAGCTCCGCTGCTCCGCAGTCCCGGACCGGCAGTCAGCGCCGCGGTCTTCAACCTCCGCAGTCCACCGCACACTGATCAGAGATGCCATTCGTCTACATTCCTGGACACTCTACCGCCCGGGTCGGTCTGATGATCGCTGTTCTGAGGATGAGGCTGCTAGCGGCGGTGCTGCTGCCCCGGCGGAGCACCACCCAGACATCAATGCTCCTGATCCTCCTCGACCTCTCTTCAGCCCGTCTTCGTTCATCATTGCGGACAGCATCGTAAGGAGGATTCGTTTCTTTAACGCCACCACACGGTGTTCTCCCGGTGCCACCGTCCCCACCATCCTGGATAAGCTCCCGGAGCTCCTCCAGTCCGCCCCTCCTCTGGGTGATTGTTCATGTTGGCTCCCATGACACCACACGGTGACACACCGAGCTCACCAAAAAGGATTTTATGGACCTTTTCAGCTTGTTGCAGAGCTGCAGAAAAACTATTTACATTAGTGGACCCCTGCCGACACTCTTCCGGGGTGCTTGGCGCTTTTCTAGGTTCCTCAGCTTGAACACTTGGCTCCAGCAAACCTGCTCAACTCACAACTGTAACTTCATCTACAACCTCTTCTGGAACCGCCCTGCTCTCTATCATCATGATGGATTACATCCCAACACGCTGGGAAACTCCGTCCTGTCAGGTAACCTCCAGCACGCAGTCCAGACATCTCCAGCTGTCAATTAAGCTGACTGACTAAAGGTAAGTCCCGCCCACTCTTCACACAGTTCTCTTTTTTCATCTCCAGCAGACAGCACGTTCACAAGAGGAGAGGAGAAACCTAAACGTTAGGAGAAACGTCATTTCTCCTAACCTACAAACCTAATCAAAACCCAAACCAAATCTGCAGTGGAACAAAAACCCACAATAGTCAAATGTGGACTGTTAAATATCCGATCCCTCTCCTCCAAATCCTTGCTCATTTATGACCTAATAACTGATCATAATTTAGATATATTAAACCTCACTGAGCCCTGGTTAAGGAAGGATGGATATCTCAGTTTAAATGAAGCAACCCCAAATACACATCAACTATCTTTATTCCCCAATAATCCGGCCGAGGCGGTGGAGTAGCGTCCATCTGTAACTCTAAACTTCTAATCAGTCCCGAAACTAAAACCAAGCATAAAACCTTTGGAAGTCTCAGTCTGAATCTCATGGACTCCAGCTGGAAAACACAGAAGCCAGTCCTGCTGGTTGTAGTGTATCGCCCCCCTGCTATGCAACATACCTTGAATTTTTGTCTGAATTTTCAGACTTTCTCTCCAGTTTAGTCTTAAGTTCAGATCAAATCATTTTAGTGCGAGACTTTAATATTCATGTAGATGTCGACACTGACAGCCTTAAAGTGGACCTATTATGCTATTTTTCAGTCATGTCATATAGGTCACAGACACCTAAAAACATAGTATATAAGTTTGTTTGCCCCAAATTCGTCCTATTTTCGGAGTTTGAGCGGTCTAAAAAGTGGCTCTGAGGAGCCTTCTTCAGAACAGCCTGTTTTTGACAGCCTATTTTCCGTGATGAACTTGAACGCATCTGGCCACGCCCACCTCGTAAATTCTCTGTCGTTAAGAAAGCACCTTACAGGAAGTTACACCGGAAGTTTCAAAATAAAACACAATGCACAACCTCACGGACGTAAACTTTTTCCTATATGTTGTTATTCCGCCGCCTCGGGAGGAGAGAATCAGCTGAACAGGGTCCAGACAGCAGCAAACGCGGAAGTTCCCATTTTTATGTAGATTGAACCATACAAAAGTAACTCTTGGACAAAGAAAAGCTCTCATTTGAGATCAAAACATAAACCATGTACTCATCCTTGCTGGAAGTCTATAAATCACAGATCAATGTGGCTGGACGAGCAGAGCGACCTCGCAGAAGCGAAATGAGGAGTGTTTTTTTTATTTTCTCTTTATATCATGTGTTCGTGTGATATCGAGAGCAGAGAGCCTCTCAGAGGAGCAGCCCTCTTCATGCGGACGGCGCTGCCGGTGTGTGTTGACTTTGCGCCCAGTGCGCAGTGCGCCTCTACTGGGCACCGGAGCTCAACAGCCTCCCGGCGAGGAGAGGAGCGGCCCAGCGGCCGCGCGAGCCGTGCGTCTCCGCCGGCTTCGGGACCAGCTTCCGTGGAGCAGCTCCGGGCCGTTTACCCAATCGGCCCCAACTCGGCCCTGGAAGTCAGACGCCCGGGCGCCGTCACAGCCGCGGCCGACTCAAAGAGCCTCTCTGCTGGGGAGAGGAGCTCCGCTACGTTCCCATCCGAGCGAACTGTGGCTAAGTTAGCAAAAACTGTCAGCTCGTCAGCTGACCCACCTGAAGACGGAGGAGGAGCTGACTTTATGAAAACACTGGAGATGGATGAGAAAATACAGCCGAGATGAGCGACCTGTCCGGGGGCGGCCAAAGGCTGGATTCTCTTCTGGGGGGGAGTGGCGTTCCTCTTCATGACTTCGAGAAGAGGGAGGTTTCAGAACCGCGTGTTTGAGTGTATATTTTCTTAAAAGTGGAGCCACAATTGAGGGAGGTGACTGAATTTTTCACTTCTGGGGGATCATACAGAGGCTCTGGGAGGCAACATGACTGTAAAGACTCCTTTTTAAAGTGAATTTTGCATAATATGACTCCTTTAACATTGCTTTCAGTTCATTACTTGATACAATTGTTTTTTTTCACAGAAGGTGAATAAACCTATGAACCTGTGTCTACTTCAGTGAAAATAAATGATCTCTCCCCTCTCTCTCTCTGGGATTGATATTTCATTCCATTATGGGAGATTGAAAAATTCAGAGCACCAAACCCCCAGAAGATGAAATTGTCTCCTAGGTGGACTAGAGCCGTGACTGAGGGCTCGCATACAGAACATCAATGGCGGCTGATCCATTGATCTCATGAGACAACCTGGACTCATTGGGTGCATTCAATTCTAGTTGGGGATCCATCCAAACAGTTGATCCATGGACTGATTTAGACCCAGTGGATGCAAGCAGTCCTACAATGTGGAACCGGCTCCCAGTTCTGCTCCTTTCTCTCATTTCAATGTAATGTTTCATAACTATGTGTCACTGACCACTGACGATCGTTCCTCTTTTAGCCTGTGCACTCTCTGTTTGTACATGAAATGTATATAGATACAACAATTTGTCTGCCCTATCTCCTTCTCTTTCCGTCCCCTCACCCCAACCAGAAGCCACTTATGAGCCTGGTTCTCCAATTTTTCTTTCTGTTAAAAGGGAGTTTTTCCTTTCCACACTTGCTCATGCGGATCTGTTGGGTTTGCTCTGCTGTCTGAAAACAATGTGTGCAAACTTCTAGGAAGCCATTTGGCTTGTGTTTTGTGGGTGAACCCCCCCCCCCCCCCCCCCCCCAAACAAACACACACTCCTAAATGTCCTGTATCTCAGGACTCGGCGAGGCTGGTGCCTTGAAGCTTCAAACTTCAAACTCATATTCTCATATTTTAGTTTGCGTCAGTCAGAATTGTTTTTGTTTAAAAAAAATTGTTCTATTCTAAACAAAACAACACCAAATTATTTAGCGGGTTTAAGAATAGTATCACAGTAAATGGGCCTAACGACACCTCTGGCCACGTAAAAGCACAGATGGCAAAAGAGTCAAATCTGGTAGTAGGATGAAATCCAGGTCCACCCAAAGACCTTTGCTTCTCTTTCTTGCAATATTTGAATGTTCATCAACTCCATTTTTCACATTTCTTTCACATTTCAAAGAAGGATCGCAGCCTAGTGCATATATGTGAAACTGTGGCTTCTTCATTCAATATTCCCCTGCTGTACAGTTCTCACGAGTTTCTGTTTTTCCACTCTCAGCTGAGTGAGGACCTTTCAGTCTGCAGCCAGCACTTCAGTGCGTTCAGTGTTTTTCAGACTGTGAATTTGTTAATGTACCGCATGTAAAACTGCTCTTTTAAGTCATGCTGTATAATGTGTAGCTGTCTCTCTGTGCGTGTGCTTACGTGTGTGTGTGCGTGTGCGCGCTCTATATTTCTATGCGTCTATATAAATGTATCTATGCCGGGCAAAGCGCGCAGCCATGGGCACGCACTGAAAGGCCTGCCCCCATCACACAGCCGTCCAATCAGCTGCGTCTGTTCCTGACGTCGGACCAATCCGGTGTGAACACACTGGCCTGTGTTCAAAATGGAGACCGCGGTGGAGAAGCTGGAGGCGAAGGTGAGAGTTTGCGTTTCGAGTCTTCGTGTTCCACAGACACCTGGTCTTTGCTCTTCTACTGTGTGGAAACTGGCTGTTCATCGATAGCTTGGTCTGTGTGCCTCGCCGCAGTCCTGTCTTCATCCTTATCTTCTACAGCAGCTTTCAGCCTTGCTGCTTTTATAAGGCTTGCCTGCTTTGCGCGAAGTCTCCATGCTCAACACAAAACCGCGATAGCCAAGCAAAAGTCTCAATTTCGGCATCATATCACTATTATCACGACATAAATGCATAAAAGTAATCTGTTGTCAAAAGTGGACATGCGCACCTATTAAAAGAACTGTTGCTCCTGTTCTGGAGTGATGCTGGACGTGACTGTAGATACTGTACAAATGTAATATATTGAATATAAAAATAAACTGTTGAATTCTAGAACAAAATAATGCCCCTCCATAAGCAGCGGTGATTCTTATGGAAGCCCATTTCTGCCACTTGAAAAAGAAAAACACGCACATGGTATGTCATAATTATGAGATAGTAAGTCACTGTGAGATACTTTTGCACAAGTCAAAAGTATCTTGTCTTTGTTGGTGTGACCTCTGCATTTCAAATGAACACAGAAGTAGGTTGTCAGTACATTGAGAACTACTTTAAACATGGCTGAAATAAATTCAGTGCTTGATGTGCTTGCTGACTCACATGGTGTTATATTACCAAACACACCCTGGAATTTCAGCAAGAAGCAGCTCTGAGTTGGAAAGGATAAAACTATAATATGGCTGAGGTTGCAACTTCAACTGCATCTGGAATCCTGTGGTCACTATCAACAGCTGCTGATTGTTGTAGGCAGTTCACAACCCAACACGACAGATCTCTATTAGAGCGTGTTGTACCTGGTCTCCACAGTAGGTGGCGCACACAGACAACGAGTCACGCATGACTTTTAAAGGAGTGCTGATTATTACCTGTCAGGTAGCAGCTTACAGAGAGACCCACACAGTTTTTGGACCGCTGTTTCGTGGCCTCACTTTGAGCCGTTCGTTTCTGGTTTTGCACACAGGTTATGGATAATATAAGTACATATAAAATAAATACGTTCTGAACATAAATGGACTTTGGCTTCTTTTGAAAAGCCACGGATGATACGTCTACTAGATGTTTTCGGGAGCAGCCCCTCAGTAGCTTAGATTTTTCACATTTAGTGCTCAGCTCAAGATCAAGTCAGTACAATCCTCATACAGGAAGCGGCTGTGCTGGAGCGCATGTGCAGATTTTATCTCATAATTTCAATTTACTATCTCATAATTATGACTTACTATTTCATAATTTTGACTCAGTATCTCATAATTCCGACTTAATATCTCATAATTATGACTTAATATCTCATAATTATGACTTAATATCTCATAATTTCGACTTACTATGTCATAATTATGACTTCCTATGTCATAATTATGACTTGTTATCTCATAATTATGACATACCAAGTGTTTGTTTTTCTTTTTCAAGTGGCGGAAATGGGCTTCCATAGATTCTAAAGTGTGCTGGAAGTCCAGGTAAAAATTCCCCTTATGTAGGCCTGGGCGATTATATGATCGTGATTGGTGATCGTGATTCGATCACGGTGATCAGCTGTGAGCACATTTACTCGATCAGACATAGCAGAAATGTGCGTGACACACTCGACTTTTTCCTGCTCAACTTCCGCCTGCAAGTTGTCTGAGAAGTAAACAGAGATGGAGCTGAACGTGGAGCAGCGAAGCAGATGAAGTCAGCCATGTATTGGCGTTATCTTCTGAAGATGAGGCTGCTGCTGACAGGACAGGCTGCTCCACCCGCACCTCTGCTAGCACACCGATCCGCAAGGAGTCTGGTCTTTTTAGTAGGAACTACTTGTGATACAGTTTAACTAACGATGGTTCAGTTCTTCTCTTTTACTGAAAATGACGGTGCATCGCATCATTGAACATATCACCACTTCTTGCCGCTCACGCTCTGTTTCTAACAACATGCAGAGAGAGCCTGCAGCGGCTGCGGCACCGTTCTTCTTCTGTGGTGTCTGTGTAAAATAAGGTTGAACATGCAAACAGCACACCTAGTGGCATGAAGTGCAAATGCAGTCATGCGTCGCCTGTGGCCGTGGTCTGAATGAGGATCTCCTGGGGTTATTCCAAATGTTTCAGAAACCAGAATATTTATCTTAACACGAATATTGACTGCACGTAAACACAGCCAGTGTCGTCTTTTCAGGCCACTGCACCATACGAACAACGTTCTAAGAGAAGAAAAACGATTAATTTTGTCTATTTTTTTTATATTATTGTAGTTTTGCACCGTTACATTTTAAGTCTAATCTGTCCAATCTAGATTATTTAAATTTTGTACATTTGATGCAAGCATTAATGATGGCAGCAGCATATTTAGCATCACTACTTGAAAATAATGTTTCCATTCTGAAGCACCTTCATTATCTCCAGGCGGTTTCTTTAGTTTTTTAATCTTTTATAGCAACAAAAATCCTCAGGGCTGTAAACTGTCACACTTTAACTAACGATCGTTCAGTTCTTCTCTTTTACTGAAAAAACGATGCATCGCAAGATTTTATTATCTTGGTGCTAGATTTTTTTTTCCCATTTACTGCACTGTTAAGTGAAATTGTTCTTATATTTTTCTATGTTTATATTATTTAATTTGCATTGCTATTTGCTTGGTTTGTTAATAAAATGTTAATCTATTCTATAGTTCTAGTTTTCAGTGCAGATGCTTTAAAACTGGTTTAAAAACAATATAACATATCGTGATTTTAATCGAGATTGAATGATATGAAAAAAAAAATCGTGATCATTTTTTTTGCCATATCGCCCAGCCCTACCCTTATGTGAAGTTAAAATAATGCAAAACCCCTAAAAACACACAAAACCTGTTTTACTCGCATCCAACAATTCACAGGCAAATCCGAAATATCACTCACAAACTAATGCATTTTGATTTGTAAATAAGAAACAAACCGAGAAAATAAATGTCATGTCAGAAACTATAACATGTTTTACACATACCGTATTTTTGACACTATAAGGCTCACTGGATTAATAGGTGCACAGTCAATGAATGGTTTTTATTAAAAAAAAATTCATACATGGGGCGCACCACATTTTAAGGTGCATAGGATGTATAGAATAGTATGAGAGAAATACATACTGGCAGTCTAGGTGGTGACATTCTCAGTTGAAATGTGTGAGTAAAGCAACATATCAGAGCCAGTCTGACTGAGGATCGCTCCTCTTCACGGATGTGCAGCTCAGAGCGGCCACGACTGGTCGAACTCGCTCGGTCACCGGGGTTCAGCCAGCTGCCGTCTCCTGAGTGAAGTGTCCCACCGACAGCTCAGGCAGCCGGCCGGCCGCTCCCGGCGTCCCGGCGGGCGGCCTGCCGGGCGGGGGCCGGCCGTTCTCGGAGTCGCAGCGTGCAGGCTGCCGCCCGGCGTCCAGCCGCTCCCCACGTCGGCCGGCTGTGCAGCCGCTCGCCGTGCTCCGTTCTGTTTAAACTAGCTAGCTTAGCGGCTTAGCAAACAGGGGTTGTTTGCGCATATGATCAGGGTGATTACCGTAATTCCCGCAAAAAAGGCGCATCGAATTATAAAGCGCTCTGCTGGATTTTGAGAAAATTACAGGCTTTTACATGTGCCTTATAGTGTGTAAAATACGGTACAAAGAAACACATTTCTTCAATCACAAAAAATATCCTTCAAGTGCAAAGTAAAATATTTCAAATACACAAGAATATTCTTCAATTACAAGAACAATTTTACAACTACATGACTTGACAGGCTGTGACCACTGTCACTGTCTTTGACACCACTGTCATGCGACTTTTGGGAGGTTCTTCAGACTCAGACTCCTTTATTTTCATTCGATCCACTTTAGGATGAGCGAAATATTGTTTCTCCGGTCTCAGTGTTTACAATGAGACCGGCTAAAAGCTAGGAAAACAAAATATTAAATAGTGCTGGAGTAGTGCTTAAATATATAGCTATAAAAATATATGTTTGATATATACACGTACACACACACATACCCTATATGTGTAAAAACCTATACAAGAAAACTAAAAATTTACACACAAAAATTGCACAGAAGAGACAGCAGCACATTTCGTAAGTGGCAGCTTAGAGTGAGTGTACAGGATCCTGATTATGTATGCGGTTGGATGTGGAAGCTGTTCAATAGTCTGACTTCTACCCAGAGGTAGAAGTTCTTCAGTCTGGATGTTTTTGTCCGGATGCTGCACAGCCTCCCTCCAGAGGGCAGAGGAGTAAACCGGTGATGTGCAGGGTGGGTGGAGTTGTGGAGGATGCAGGTGGCCCTGTCCCTGCATCTGGTGATGTAAATGTCACTGATTGGTGGTAAATTGCACCCAATGGTCCTCTGTGCAGACTTCACCATGCTGTGCAGCACCGTCCTCTCAGCCACCGAGCAGCCTCCATACCATACCGCGAGGCAGGAGCTCAGGACGCTCTCCTCAGTGCAGCTGGAGAAGGATCTGAGGACTTTAGACTTCAGTCCTGCCCTCCTCAGTTTCCTCAGAAAATAGAAGATGGGCTTTGCTTATGACAACTGCAGTGTTGATGCTCCAGGTGAGGGTGTTGGACAGGCAGACACCAAGGTATTTGATGGATGGACATTCTCCACTGCTACTCCATCGATGTAGAGTGGGGAGGGGCTGGAGGGGACAGACCTGTGGAAGTCCACAACCATCTCCTTGATCTTCTGAGTGTTGAGGATGAGGTTGTTTTCTCTGCACCACCGTGTCAGGTCCTCCACTTCCTGGATAGGTGCCGACTCGTCTCCATGGGTGATGAGTCCGACCACCACTGTGTGGTCTGCAAACTTGACAACCAGTTTGTTGTTGTGCCGAGCTCTGCAGTTGAAGGTCACCAGCGTGTCCAGCAGCGGGCTGAGCACACATCCCTGGGGTTCTCCGGTGTTCAGGGGAGGATGAGGTAGAGGATGAGGTGTTGTTGATCCTGACATTCTGTGGCCTCCCAGTCAGCAAGTCCAGGACCCAGTTGCACAGTGATAGTGGGTTCCCAGTTCAGCCAGGTTGGACACCAGTTTCTCCAGGATGAGGTTGTTAAATGCAGAACTGAAGTCCAGGAACAGCAGCCTCAAGTAGGAGTCCTTGTTCTCTGTGTGGGAGAGGGCCTGATGGATTACAGTGGAGATAGCATCAGCTGTGGAGCAGTTCTACCTGTATGCATACTGGTGGGAGCCCACAGCCACATTGGTGGTCTGCTTTAGGTGCCTCAACACCAGCCTCTCAAAGCACTTTATGGTGATGGGGTGCAGCTGGGCGGTCGTCATTGAGGCACAATGCTGCAGAGGACTCTGGCACAGGGATGATTTAAGAAGAGACACTTTCAAGAAAAGAAGAAGAGGAGTGGAGATGATGATGAGGAGACATCAGGGAGGAGTGGAGCTGCTCTGAAGATCTGAGGAGATCTGAGGAGATCTACTCAGCACTCCATGTTTCAATACTGGAATAAAGATGTCAGTGAAGCGTGAAGCTGTGTTCTGGTCATGAAAATTCAGTAACAAGATATGAAGTCCTGGAAAAGTCATTGAAAATCAGAGATGAAAAGTGTCTGAACCCTGTTAAAACTATATAGATATAACGTGCGTAACGTTCAGAAATTTCTATGACAGACAAAGCAGTTATGATGGAAGATGAGATTTATAGCTTCAAACTAGTCTGAGAAATTGTGCAGAGATGACATGCTTGTTAACGTGAGTCCAGCTCAAAAGGAGGGTTAGGGGTGTTGACGCGGCGCGATTTTGCGTCCGATGCTGAAGTTGGGAAATCTGAGCTTTGACGCGTTGCGATTTTGCAGCAAACCAATCAGAGAGCGTTTTTATGGTGACGTAGATCAGGGAGCGGGGACCGGTGAAAGCGACAGTCATCCTGGCGCAGCTCTGGAGCAAAGAGTGAAACTCGCCAAACTCTTACCGTCTGTGGATATTATTGTGCACCCAGGCAAGGCGTACTGTCCGCCGACAGCGTCGTTGTCTGGCTTTATGAAGCAAATAAAGCCAAGCCACCGGCTCAACAGTGTTAGCCATGATGCTAAGCTATAGGAGTGTAACGGTATTTGTATTCGTCCCGTACCGTCACGGTACGGGGGTCACGGTTCGGCACACACAATCACACGACGAATACACCAGTGAGTAAAAAAAAAAAAAATTCCAACCTTAGATGGCGGTAATGAGCCTAAAAGCTGCCGGCAACCACCATTGTCACAGAAGAAGAAGAAGTACAACAAGCAGGTCCAAACATGAACAATCAAAGAAGAAAGTACAAGCGGAATGAGCGCTGCAGTGTGTGGCGGAGCGGATTAAACGGGAGAGTATTTGTTCCGTGCGTTCCC
Source organism: Salarias fasciatus (assembly GCF_902148845.1). NCBI lineage: Eukaryota > Metazoa > Chordata > Actinopteri > Blenniiformes > Blenniidae > Salarias > Salarias fasciatus. The sequence continues at coordinate 28,015,457 of NC_043754.1, read as the reverse complement.
TCATACGGAGTGACGTGTGACGTGCCAGTAAACAGGAAGCAGCACAGTCAAAAAACCAGCAGAGAACGCCACGGTGGTGGAAAAACACTTTTTTAATACAAAATCCCGACATAAAAAACATTGGAGAGGCGAGATGGAACCAAATCGCGCAACAGCGAGTTGTATAAAGAGCTCCATGGCAGAATACGAGCGATCGCCGGTTGGTGTTGTGGATTAACTGGTTCCCGTGTTAACGAATGACAGCGGAGGTCTGTGTAAACACACGCTGATTACAGCAGTTGTTAAAGTAAGACTCACAAAAGACTTCAAACGTATACACTCACTGGAACTGTCGATAACCAACGTTCGCCAGAACGACTAGATGTTTCAGTCATTATTGGTCACAAGTTAACACGGGCACCAGTTAATTCGAAACATCGGCATGGAGCAGAGCTCACACCGAGACGTGCTGCTCCGTACGGCGGTGCTCCGGTCAGGGGAGCAGCTGCTCCTTCAGCAGCGTATCATGGAGATTTTGGGACATTATTTGAGCAGATATCAGCAGATAAAAACTCTCTGCTTGGCGCTGAGGACTGCTGCTGCAGAGAGGAAGACCTGCAAGTTCCTCGTGAGACTTTGTGCGCATGTCACAGGGTCCTTGTAAACGAGGATTCATCGTGGATGCTTTGTATGCTGTACATCAGGGGTCGGCAATTAGATTTGGCGGCGGGCCACTTTTTTTGGGGGGGGCACTTCAATCGCGGGCCAAGGGGTCTCCGGGCTAGCGGACTGGAGGGGGGGGGGGGGGGGCAACGGTAGTGTTTCACGCGACTGCATTCGCGCAACAAATGACACCATGCCGCGCTAGACGCCCGAGTTTTATCGCTGGTGTGTGAATTCATTCGCGGGACGCGTCACGCTGGAACAAATACGCAGCACAGAACATCCTGCAGAAACATCACAGCTCCTCCTCATCGCCTCCTGCAGCAGCAGGTGTGCACCCGGCTTTCTGTGTGTGTGTCTGTGTGTGTGCGCGAGCGCGCATCCTGATCAATAGTACGGGTTTTGTTCTTTTTTGTTTTTATGACTGTTTTTACTGTTCAGCACTTTTATGACTATGATAAGTGCTTTTACAAATAAAGATTGAGATTGAGATGCTCCGCCTGCCACCGTCGCGGCTCTCTAATCGGCATGAGGAAGTCTGGTCAGCTCCGGCTGCAGCGAGGCGCCGGCATCGCCTCTGGCTTGCATGCTGCGCTACGGAGGCGGACTGAGCTCGGTGAGTTCCAGCGTCTTCTGCAGGAGCTGCCCGGACGGCCGGTTCCAGCGCTACTTCAGGCTGACGCGGTTTCCACCAGAAGCGGTGAACAAGTGAGATCGCGCACGCCGCTCGCCTTGGCATCATGCCAACTGGTCAGAGCCCTGCTGCCCTCCGTCAGCACGTTCGTGAAGACCTCCACGCTGACAGGCTGTCCTGGCGCTATTTCAACCAACTCGAGCGACGAGCAATGGAGCGGCGGGTGGCGGGCGGCAGCAAGTGGCAGTGCAAGTCGACGGGCGTGCGGATTTTTCCCTGGAAACGCTCGCTGCCGGCCGCTCACCGCGCACTCACTTGCGCTCTATGTTCACCAGACGAGGCGCCACTCCTCTTTATTTTTCAGTGACAAATTGGAAACCACAACTAAACAACACATCTTTCAAAGATTGTCTATTGCAACACAATGACAGATATCGCACTCCAACAGGGGTGCGTGCGTCCGCTGGAGGGCCCGGGGTAATGCGTGGGTTTGTGTGCGCGCGTGTTGGAATCCTCTCGCGGGCCGGATTGAACGGTTCGGCGGGCCACATTTGGCCCGCGGGCCGCTAATTGCCGACCCCTGCTGTACATGAATACACTCGCGTTTAATTCTATTGTTTACAATCGGATTGAAAAAACACCATGTAAACTGGGCCAATAATGTGTCGCATGGGAAAGCTTGGGAAAAATGTTCTGGTACATTTGTGAGCTTTTTTTACTTTTTCCCCACTGTACCGAAAAACGTACCGAACCGTGACCCTTACACCGAGGTACGTACCGTACCGTGGCTTTTGTGTACCGTTACACCCCTACTAAGCTAACACAGGAAATACAGCCGGAAGCCCCGCCTTCCCACCAGACACGACGCATTTGACGCGTTCGGTGTGAACGCGACTTTTGGCCCTGCGTTGTTCAGTGTCGGACCCCAGAATTGACGCGCGTTCAGCTTCTCGCGTTGACGCGATTTTTGACGCAAAATCGCGTTCGGTGTGAACGCAGCATTACTCCCACTGGGTCCGGGTTCCTCCATTAATCAGTGGAGCAGCTGTTTTGTTTGATGCCCAATTAGAATTGCACCCATTGAATCCAGGCTGTCTCAATGGATCAGCCACGATTGATGTTCTATCTGCGATCCCTCAAGCACGGCTCTCGTCCACCTAAGAGACAGCCTTTTCGTCCAGGGTTTTGGTGTTCTGACTTTTTGGTCTCCCACACTACACTGCCCCCTGCAGTTTCGGGGCGGAGCCGCATATAGCATGAAAGCCACACATCTTATTTCTGGGCGTCACATCCCTGTGGAAAGCATGGTTCAGGTTGGGTGCTGACCTGGTGGAGACTATTGGGCCACTCTCCGCTTCAGGTGAAAGTTATTACTACCTAAAGCAGCTTCCTGAACACACCTCAACACACCCACCTGAGGAAAACAGAAGGAGGGGGGAGGAGGGAAAAATGGTGCAATACTGCCCCGATTTGGTGGCCGAGGTGGAGGATGTGATTTACTCGATGGAAAAAAATAAATGAAAGCAGGATGGTGTAGTAATACCGCATACCACACTATTGAGCCACCCTTACCCACCACACGGGGGATTTCTTCACTGCAACAGCCCTGCCTGGAACTTTGAAAAGCTCTTGACAGGTGCTCTGACTGCAATGCACTACTGCAGAGACAACTAGTAGTGCAATAGTAATGTCACAACTCGGCCTGTCACGATAACAAATTTTGCTGGACGATTAATTGTCCCAGAATTTATTGCGATAAACGATAATATTGCCGTTTTTTTTTGTTGCAATTTTTTAATTAATGCAACAATTAGGGACGCACCGAAATGAAAATTCTTGCCGAAATCAAAACCAAAAAATGAGGAAACTGTTTTTCTGAATGACACACATAATATTACAAAGCATTTATACCTCCAGAGGCCAACAGCGGTCTGACAGGTTGAGCCATTTTCGGCCGAAAATTTTCGGTGGCCAAATTTTCGGTGCATCGCTCCTCATTACACTACAGAACCGAAAGGAGTCAGTATGAGACGTTTCTAGTGTCTTTGGAAAATGTAAATTTATCACGCCTGGAAAACTTACCAACCTCATTTTTTTTATCGTGCGATTAATTGATTTATTGACTATCGTGACAGGCCGAGCCACAGCATCTGAAAACTGCAACGTGCTGCTGCACATAGCATCTTCCGCCATGTCAAACACAAGATGGAATCAGTTTGAAAAAAGATATGTGATCCATTTTTGGGTTTGTTTCTCTGACATGTAAGACAAAAAAACTTCTCTCATTTGACTATTTATTGGAATTTTGCTAAAGTTTATACAAACTCATTTCCATTCAGACAGTTACAGTGAGCAAGCTGTTGTCATTCTGCAACCACACTCCCAGAAATAGATTATGTGCGTTTACCAAGCTTTTAAAGAAGATCTTCCAACATGGTTAGTTAAATCGATGGGGAGCAACCATCCACAATTACTTGTTTTTAAATCAGAACTGAACAATTTACTGCATTAGATATTAATTGACTGTCTCTGAGAAAAACAGAAACCCGTATGTAGGTGACACGTCTCAGATTTTACTGATACTGGGTTTATTGACTCTTCAGATAGACTGGGAAAAAATGGGGTGAAGTCATTTTTGTTCAAAAAGTAATTGTTGGGGGCAAAATGGCACTCCTTCTAATATAATGCCGAGGAAACAGTTTAAAAACTGCTCTCACATGTTAAATTGAGGTATTCTGAACCTCTTGTTCTCAGGAGCACAGCACCCTGGGGTGAAGAATTTACCCCACGCAGCCTTCTTAATACCTTGCTTAATTTCTATGATTTTGATGTAATTCAATGTATTTCCTTTGTGAAGCACTTTGAATTGCCTTGTGGTTCCATAAATAAATAAATAAATACATAAAAAAAAAAAAAATAAATAAAACTGTTGTAACTTTGTCTTTACAGTTTCTGAAGTCGGACGCGGACTTGAAATACATTGAGAAGCGTCTGAAGTTGGATTTCATCAACAGCACCGTCGAAAATCGATCCACTTCTAAGGTAAATTCACAGCTTTTGCAGCCTTCACCACTGTCAACTCACAAAAATCCATTTTAATAATATTGTCCAGTCATCTTCAAATCAATGACTCTTAAGTGTCAACAAAGGTAATTGAGGAGTAAAAATGAACAGTATTATAAGACAACAAAAATAGGAACGATTACTGGTAAAAATGATAAACCGCGGTAAAATGTCCGCTACAAATTTTAATTACCGTTAAACTGTGTTTCATTGCCACAATCCGGAATATCTCAGGAATAGGCCCACTATTGGGCCTATTCCTGAGATTTGAGAAGTGCAGCAGCAGCAGCCGATCGGACACAGGCGCACTGCACAGTAAACAACTCGTAAATATGGCGGAGAGCAGTACTGCCGGCAGTGCAGAGATTCTCCACTGACCAAGCTCGAAGTCTGGAAGTACTTAGGCTTTTTTTAAGACGCCGAAGGGAGACTGGTTGAAGACAGCAGCCCAGTCTTCCAAAAATGCCACAAGAAAGTATCGGTAAAGGGTGGAAACACGTCCAACATGATGGCTCATCTACGGGACCACCAGCCGCAGCTGTGCAGCGAGTTAAAAGCAAGTTAACTAGAAACGAATGCATGAGGGGCTTAGGGAACCGTCTCGCTTCTGCTCCGGCACAATGCTAGCTGCGTGGCTAAAGCTAAATGCACCGTTGTTGCCGACAGAAAGTCTGACATAGAAACAATGGCTGGTTAGTGTTCAGAAGACAGCGTTACACGTGTGTGTGTGTGTGTGTGTGTGTGTGTGTGTGTGTGTGTGTGTGTGTGTGTGTGTGTGTGATGAATAATAATTATTAATAATTACAATGACCATTATAAATCTGCTTTCCTCTTATTTCCAGAGAGGGTGTGTAGTGGACAGAACCAGGACGAATCCTCAAGCTTCTACTAGGGCTACACGATTTTGACAAAAACCTAATTGCGATGTTTCTGACCAATCATGCCATTGTGATTCGATTTGCGATTTTCACATTTTATACTTTCAAATGCAGAAAACTGCTAAAATTATGGTAAAAAATAATTCTTGTTACTTTTACATGGTCTTACTCAGGTTGACACATAAAATTACACATATTGTAAACTAACCTGACAAAGCTTCAGGCAGCGGCAGCGAGACGCCAGCGTGCTGTCTGCATCACGTTTGGGAAGAAAGAGTGCGTTGTTTTAATGAAATAAATTAAAAAAATAATGAAAATCCAATGCTGTCCAAATTGTAATTGTTCTTGCTTGCATGGTTCACAGAACATTATTTAGTTTAGTAACAGTTTTCAATGTGAAATAAATGGAAATTAAAATCCAGAACCGCAAATAGGCACCACTGTGAAACCAACTTCAACTCGCAAAAAAAAAAAAAAAGAAAAAAAAAACTCGCCAGCCTCTAAAGATAAAAGGTAAAAAAAAAAATCCTTATTGCTGTAATATTGTTAGATCACAGTCAGTTTAGTAACCCTACTCTGGGTCGTCTTCCCTCTCATTCTTGGGCTGCGCTTCATGTTTTCATGGAGAGAGAGAGAGCATCTCATGCTGGATGAAGGCTGAGCTGTGGGGCGATCGGGGGAGAGAGAGAATAACCTACGACTTGTCGACGTTTCTGTTAATTGTGTAGAGGTGTTGGTATAAATTAGACGTGTTTCCTCTGGATCTGGCTGCTGCACGGCGACACAGTTTGGCTCGCTTTTGCTCCACGTCGTTTTTTTCAAACCCAGAGTCCAAACAGCTGAACTACAGGTCTTCTTGATACCAGCGGCTCTGCCCCCTCTCCTGCTGTCATCTCAGCCATTTTCACACCGTGATCGAGTCACACTGAAAACTTTTTGCTCCTCACGACACCGCAGAGCACACATGCAGTTTTTTGTTAGCAACCTGACGCTAGTTAGCTGCAGCGGTGCAGTGCAGACATACTTGCTTTCTATTGTCATTTCTGATTGGCCGGTGGGCTGGAATGCCAGACTCGAACGTTTTGATTGGCGGATAGGTCTGTCACTCAAATGCCTCTAAAAACTTCAGCCCTGTGCGGTTCGGTTACCGCAGTAGTTAAAACCTCAATTTCGATGAGATGTTGGTTAATCGTGCAGCACTAGCTTCTACTTCTTCGGTCACAGCGGCGTTTTAAAGGAAGGCTGCTTCTGCACCGACATCGAAACATGCCAAAGACCTCACAGCAGCTATCTCATATTTTATTTTGATGTTCTTTCTAAAATAAAACGTTGTTCATTGATTCAGGTGTACCTATGAGTACTTTTTAAACATTTTGAACATATTTCACAGTACCATGATAATATCAATAACTGATCATTTTGATCACAATTAACGTGTTGTCAAATTTTCATATTGTTACATGTCTACAACAAAATAATCAATCACTAAAATAAAAGTGAGAATGTAAACTGTAATTAGAATACCAATACAGAACATGTTGAGTATTTCTTTTATTTTTGCAGGGCCAGTAATTGAGACTTGATTGTGGAGCATTATTCTGTTGGCTGATGGAACTGTCTCTGCAGGCCAACCCTGTGCTGATGTTGGACAAGCTGAAGGTTATGAAAGCCAAACACTCATCGCTGTGCTCTAAGGTGAAAGAGATTTCGGCTGCCCAAAAAGAGTCCATGAACTTCATCACCATCAACTTCAATCACGCCACAGAGGTGGTCCAAAACCTACAAAAGACAGCGGATGTTCAGGTACCTCTTCAAGCATACACACTCCAAAATGCTTTAGTACTTTCCTTGAAGACTTTAGTTCAGTGCATTGAGTGTTGAGTGAGTTGAGGTTGTTAAGCAACCTCAACTCACCAACTGTGAAATGATCACTTTTTGATTTGATTAACACATTTCACAGATATATTCAAATAATCTACTTCTACTACATCTTTCTGTAATGCTTTGCAGAGGGGCCTGTTGTGGCTGCCATGCAAGCTGGACTCTCTCAATTGGATGGTTCAGTATTCCCATGTGGCCACATGACAAAGTGCCCTTAAGCAACACACTGAATGAAGATATCTCACTGTAATGTACTTTTTAACCGTAATCTTTTAACAACTTTCACCATGAAGTTAACTGAAAAGCTTATTCATCTTATGAAATGATGGATGCCTTTGACTCAAAGGCGTAACATATGCATTCATTCAAACCGTTTTCTGAGGTAGCATGGCACACATATGCTTGCATATGTTAGGTATGTGTCTTGAATGACACCATACAGTGGCAGGCTCTCACGGCACTTCCCCCTTTTTTATTTCTGTTCTTTTAAAATCCTGTGTTTTGTACTCTGTTGTTCTGTTATTCGACAACGCACTGCGAAGGCCAAGGTTCACTCTGGTCCTTCTGCTACTTTTTTCACTCTTTTCCACCGGGGCTGGCAATGCCATGAGGAGCCACATTGTTTGCAGTGGGGATCATCAGCTGCTTGCACTCTGAAACACAAGAACATGCCCCAGGGCAGACCTGCAAGCTACGAAGGAGGAGATGGAGCGCCGTGCCAGGAAGGAGTGATATTGGCCTGTCCTCCTGTCCTGGGAACGTCCCCAGTAAAATGCATGAGTCAACGGCACCGGGGAGCAGAATCATGGTGTTTACAGAGACCTGGCTAACGCCGCTGGCTCCGGACGTGGTCATTACAACAGACAGATTTCACATGCACGGACAGTGGAGCAGAAAAGAAGAGATGGAATGACACTTCGTTAAAAATGAAATGCAGGTGGCACTTTGCTTAGTGCATTATATGAACCCTGCACACTTTGGTAAATGGTAAACTTGTATAGCGCTTTTCACACTGCAATATCACATCAACCCTTTCACACCATACTGGGTGGTGGTAAGCTACGACTGTAGCCACAGCTGCCCTGGGGCAGGCTGACGGAAGCAAGGCTGCCAGTCTGCACCATCGGCCCCTCCCACCACCAACCATTCACTCTCGCAACATTCATACTAGGCAAGGTGGGTGAAGTGTCTTGCCCAAGGACACAACGCCAGTTTTACGCCTGCGGGAGCAGGGATCGAACCGCCAACCTTCCGGTTATAAGACGACCTGCTCTACCAACTGAGCTGCTGTTTAATGGATTTAAGTTATTAATTAGTTATTAATTTAATGGATTCTAAGTTAGCCCAGGACCCACCTCTACAAAGTTTCATTGCAATTCGTCCATTACTTTTTCCGTAATGTTGCCAACAAACCAACAAACTGACATGATTCCATAACCTCCTAGCAGAGGTAATAATCCACCATCAATAAGTTAAAAAAAAAAAAAAAAAAAAAAAATGCTCTGAAATGCAGGTGACACTTTTTTATGAACTGCATTATGAACATTGCACATATTCCACATAATAGAACATATAAATAAATAAATCACTATCAAAAACACTACTAGGCCGGGTAGGGCTACATCAGTGGTTCTCAAACTTTTTCTGTCATTCCCCCTTTGGAGGAAGAAAAAATTTCATTCCCCCCACCCCAACAAAATTGTGACAAAATAGGCCACGTTTAACTTTATTGACATATCAAAATCCTGAATATTCCTTTTACTGTGCATTTTCACAACTAGAAAACAGTAATAAAATGTGTATTCACTTTGCAAGAACAATATCAATGAGTTTATAGACAGACGAGCAACACCGTAACTAATCGTCATTTAATTTATTTTATTTTGAAAATTGACCGGATTCTCTTGCCTTTTCTGTTTCTGACTTCCTGTCTGGTCCGATCTGCTTGATCCAGCTTGACATATGGCGCTCTCGGCGCTTGCGTGAAAAATAGAACGCAGCGGAGCGAGAGGGCGCGCTGCAGGGCGCGAGCCGCGGCGCGCCCCTGCGCGTTGTGTGCGGGCAGTCAGATAGGTTAACATGGGAGGCCATCAGAAACTCTGTGCGCCGCGCTTCCGCGTCCAGTGCGTCCCCCCCGTCCTTTCCCCCCGTGACTCGCGCCACCCCTGGGATGCGTACACGCCCCCCCAGCGGGGCACGCCACACACTTTGAGGAACACTGAGCTACATTAACAATTCAACAATTCGCTGCATAAGTGAAAGGAGGAATTTTTGTTCAGTGCAATCAACATAACATGTTCTAGTGTCAGGCGAGACCTCAGTCTGGTAACTATAAGTCCAGCAGCTGAAAAGACTCTCTCCGCTGGCACAGATGTTGCAGGCACGCGCAGGTAGCGACGTGCAAGTTGAGACAGCTTTGGGAAGGATCACAGGCCTCCAGCCAGTACCGCTCCAGCTCGTCGTGATCTTCTGTATGTTCTCCATAGCCATCCCAAAAAAGTCCAGATAGGAACTTGTCTTCCATTTTGGTTTAGGTTGAGTGGATTCAGCCCAGGAAGTGGAAAATGTGTTGCTGTCTTCGTGTGGCCCGTCACGGTCTTCATCAGCAGAAGCAGCAGCCTCCTCATCTTCCTCCTGAACATGGGCTGGGAGCTGGAAGCTATGATCCTGATCAGCAAACTTTTCTCTTACTGTTTGTCACATCTCTATTGGGAGGAAGCTGAGGTGCTTATGGCGGGGATCAAGGGCAGAGGCAAGCAGCGCCACACAACCAGCTCTCTTGGTTCTTTGGACTCGTTCTTCTCTCCAGCGATAATGCCATTGTTTTCTTGAAGTCCACCACCACTTGCTGGGGTCCCCTACTGAGTTGAGATGCTTATAATTAAATGGATAGAAATTATTAAAACTTAATAGGGAGCATAGACTCGATTGTGTGCCATTTTTCGTCAGTCAGCTCCAGCATCCTGGTGTCTGTCAGTTTCGTGGTTCGATCTGAAAGGACAGCATTGATGGCGCATCGCTCCGCTAGAGTGGTCTACATGTCGAAGTATCCTTGGGCAAGACACTAAACCCTAAATTGCCCCCAGTGCATGGACTGAGCACCTTGTATGGTGGCCGCCACCACTGGTGTGTGAATGTGTGTGTGAATGAGATAACACAGTGTAAAGCGCATTGGGACTCCTGCAGGGGTGAAAGGCGCTATGTAATACCCCTTTCCCACTGCAACTAGCGGGTCGTCCCGTGTCTGCGACCCGCTGTCGCCTTTTTAGACGCCTTTCCCACCGCCTGCTGACCCGCGTCTCACCTCCTGCTGGCGAGCCGCATCGCTGCGTTTTCCCGCACTGATGGTGTCCCACGTTGATGACATCATCAGCGCGACGGAGCAAAACGAAAGTAAACAATGCAGCGGAAAACAGTCCCTGTTACCTGTAGACAAATCTCCTCCTCCCCACGGATCAGAGGAAGCTCTCTGGTCTCGCTATCTTGCCATTTCTGGGTCGTCTGGACGAAGGAAATCTCACGCTGTGTCCAGAAACAACAACTAGCGCGCTAACTTAGCCGCGCTGCGTCGACGTCATCATGTAAGTTCCTCCCACTAAAAGCCGGTAGAAAGCTGACTCGGGAATTTACCGGGTCGATTGCAGGGTGAACGACCCGGGTCGAAATCCCGGGTCAAACCTTTTCCCACTGCCACGACTTAGCGGGTTTAAACGGGTTTTTTGGCCAGTGGGAAAGGGGTATAAGTGTAGTCCATTTACCGACAGGCGACCTTGTCATCTGCTACGTCAAAATACTGCCAAACGGTGCTGATTTTCTTGCGCGGTAGCATCGCCATCTTTCTTACTTTACTTTTCCAAACTTCCTTCCCCAGACTTTGTGGCCCTTCCCCCTGCTCTGCTGTGTGTGGGGGGAGGGGAGGAGGAGCAATTCTCCCCCTGGCTGCTCAGCCTGTTTACAAAGAAGTCGGAGAGCAAGTGGAGAACAAGATGCATGATGCTTACTTAAAGCGACACTAAGGAACTTTCAGTTTTCGTTGATTTTGGCGGCGGCAGTGGACAAAAGCGGTAGTGTTTTGCCTGAAGGAATACTACAGTTCCCATGAGGACTAGCGCGTGGCGTGCTGTCGGACTGAACTTGCCTACATTTGTTTCCAGAGGCTGTGTGAAGGACGGATAGCGACGAGGTAATGAATCTAATGGTGGCTAAACAATGTTCTATCATGATGTGATGCATGCCGTAAAGCAGTCCTCACATTTGGAGTTTACTAGTGAGCAGGGTTCCTACCACCCTCCTCACAGCTGCTCAGTCCAAGTGAAAGCAATACCTGTCACGGTATACCTCTGTCACGGCCCTCAGGCCATGACAGAGGGATCATTCAACTAGCTGTCAGTCAATGTATCATCACAAAAGATATTAAAATGTTTTATTAAGGTTGAAGGACGGCGTGTGACGTCACTCCCCTCTGTCCTGTTGGTCTCACCTGCCGGAGGAGCGAGGCTGTGGAGCGTTTACCAGGGAGGATCGGCGCCACTGTGGAATATATAACTTGGTGTTTTGGGATCTACTGGATTAAACCGTCATCTTTTCCACGGAGCTACCGGGCTGGAGAGGAGGAGCTGTGGAGACCAGCGGACTGAGGTCTTGCCGGGGCGTGAGTAATTACCAGCCGCGGGCCACTCAGTCGGTCCCCACGAAAAGAGGTGCGGCCTCGAACTTTGGGAAACTTTGGGCAATAAAAGACGGGACTTTGTGGAGACTTTGAGTTTGTTATGGACTTCCCGTGTTGTGCGGCGTTTTGTGTTTGATATATAACGAGGAGCGCCCGAGCGGCAGGTTGCTTGTTTTCTGTTGGGAGGGGGTTTTGTTAGAATAAATGCTGCTTTATGTTGCAGATCTTAAGTTTCTCTTCTGCTTGTTAGTCACCTCTGCTGGTTGGTGTTTTCCGCCCGTGACCTCTTTAAGCGTAGTGGCAAGATCGCCTTGGAAATAATAGGTGAATTGTTACAGAGTGGTGGCCCGTACGGGGATCGCGTGGATTAATTACATCTATCAGCGCATCTACGGGGCTTATACAGGGCTTAGATGGTATTCGCGGCATATTTAGACACACATTTTGTGTGCCAGATTCCAGTATGCAGCTCTGTGCACAGCGTTTTTGTTAATGGGTGTTTTTTTTTTCTCCTTTTGCGCACGCTTTACACGCGTCTATGCACAGCTCTCACGCGGGCGCGTGCATCACACATGCACATTTGCGTGCGAGAGTAGGTGCAGTTCACTCTGGTCTTTTCACAAATAGACATAATTCATGTGCTGATGCCTGGTCGCACTTTCCAGGGGTGTTCCTAAAGCATGGAGGGCCACACTACAGAGGGGCTGCAGCAGGCAGTGGACCGCCTGGAGACCCGGCTCAGAGAGGCGGTGGACCGCCTGGAGACCCGGCTCAGAGAGGCGGTGGACCGCCTGGAGACCCGGCTCAGAGAGGCGGTGGACAGCACCCTCAGCAGAGAAGAGGGTCTGAGTGCAGCTATGGCCCGCCTGCGGGAGGAGCTCAAGGAATATGTGGATGCGGAGCTGCAGAGGATGGAACAGGTGGTTGCAGCATGTTTGAGGCGGAGAGATGAGCAATGGCAGGAAGAGCTGAAACAGCATGAAGCCAGAAGCCCTCTCATTAGGGAGTCCACTGTTCCTTCTGCTGTTCCCACGACCTCCGGACACCGGTCTCCTACTGATGCTGCAGTCACCATTCCACCAGTGACTTCCTCCGCCCCACCCATCTGCTGTAAGGAGATTCCCCAGGCTGGAGAGTCAAGGAGCTCTGCAGATAATGTGAACTTTTGCGTGGCTGACACTGGTCCTGGGGTTCCCCAGGCTGTGGCTCCTACTGTTCCTGAAACATACTGGGGGGACCTGCCGAGCTCCTTCCAGGAGGTTGTGGACGCGCAGGCAACTGACCCGACCTGCCAAAAACTCGGGCTCTCCACACCCCAGGTCAATCTGGGACGTGTTCATTACAAGCTCCAGCAAGGGGTGTGGTTCCGGGGGGTTCCGACTAAACATGGGGGAGTCACCTGCCAGCTGGTTGTGCCTGCCACGTTGGTGCCACAGTTCTTGGCCTACTACCACCACAGACCTTTTGGTGGGCATCTGGGCCAGATGAAGACCCTGCTGAAGGTTCTCCAGGTGGCCTGGTGGCCGACGGTCCGCAAAGACGTCTGGGGGCACGTCCGCACCTGCACTACCTGTCAGCAGGACAAGGCCCTCACTGAGAAGCCTGCAGGTCTCTTCCAGTCACCCGACGTCAAAACTCCCGGGGAGGTGATTGGAGTGGACTTCTTGGGCCCGTTTCCCCCCAGCAGGGACTGGAACTCCATCCCGATGGTGGTGGTGGACCATTACAGCCGGTGGGTGGAGTTATTCGCCATAAGGGATGCCAAGACTCCGAAGGTCTGTAAGATTCTCAAGGATGAGATCTTCACCTGCTGGGGAGTCCCTAAGTACCTTGTGTCGGATCGTGGTCCCCAGTTATCGAGTCACCATATGGCACGGCTGTGTGAGTCCTGGGGGGGTGTCCCAGAAACTCGCAACAGCCTACCACCCCCAGACCAACATGACGGGGGGGGGTCGACCACACCCTGAAGACCGTGATGGCCTCCTTCGTCAGGGACCACCACCAGGACTGGGACAAAAGGCTGCCGGAGCTCCGGTTGGCCCTCAACACGGCGGTGCATGAGTCCACCGGTGCAACTCCAGCCATGCTGGCTCTGGGCAGGGAGCTGAAGGGGCCTCTGGAGAGACTTGTGGGGAGGGCACCAGCACCACACACAACCACACACCGGACCCTGCACACACACACACAGCTCAGGAGGAGGTCAGGAGACACGTGGGCGTGGCTAAAGCTAGGCAAGCCAGATGCTATAGTGCACGACGCAGGGATGTACACGTGGAGCATTTGCCAGGGTGGATCAGCGCCAGAGTGGAATATAACTTGGTGTTTATTTGGGATCTACTGGATCAAACTGTTTTTCCACCACGGAGCTACCGGACTGGTGAGAAGGAGCTTTGGAGACCAGCGGACTGAGGATTGTACCGGCGTGAGTAACTAACGGCCGCCGGCCACTCAGTCGGTCCCCGTGCAGGGACGTGCGCCTTGGACTTTGGGGAACATTGGGTAATAAAAGATAGGACTTGGTGAGCCCTCCGTGTTCATTTCTGGACTTCCCGTGTTGTGCGGCGTTTTCTGTTTAATTTATGAGGAGGAGCGCCCGAGCACTGGGTTGCTTGTTTTCTGTTGGGAGGGGTTTTCTAGAATAAATGGTTTATGTTACAAGGATGAGATGTGTTACAGATCTTAAGTTTCTCTTCTGCTTGTTAATCACCCCTGCTGGTTGGTGTTTTCCGCCCGTGACCTCTTTAAGCGTAGTGGCAAGATCGCCTTGGAAATAATAGGTGAATTGTTACAGGGAGTCCCTGCTGTTCTGCTCCGCTGGAAAAGGGGTTCACCGGTGAAGGAGGGGAGTTGGTCCCGAAACTAAAAAGTCCCGACCAGCGGGTCAGTTCGGTACCGGGTTTAGTCCGTGGGAGAGACGCGCTGCGCACGTCCTACCTAGACAGAAACTTAAGTTGAACTAAAGATGACGTCTGGTGACGTCTGTTTGACTGGCGGGCGGAGCTCCCGCCCCCGGAGTCTGCTTGGCCAATCAGACGGTGATCTGGGTCCTCCCTCCTCTGCTCTGGGGAGGAGCCTCACGAGCGCCCTCGTGAGGTGGGACGGTGGTATTGCACCCTTATCTGGTTTTCTTGCGCTGTGAGGAGAGATGAGCGGCCATTACAGGAGGGTTTCTTTGTTCTGAGCACATGGTGGAGGAGATGGGCATCCATTTTGAGGCTCTGTGGCCCATCATGGTGCTGGCCTCCTGCTGGGGGAAGAAGTTTCTCTCCTTTGTTCTAGAGAACTTCAAAATCTGCTGCGTCTCCACCACAGCAGGGGTCATGTCTCCTCTGTGAAGGGGGACAGTATTCGCAGACAACATGACTCTGGGTCATGTCTTGAAGGGCCTGTGGCCTGCTGAAAAGGCCTGGGTCCTTCACATTAATATTTCCATTAATGTGTCCCCAACAGACCGTAGTTTGTGAGTCTGACATGGTGGTCTGCAGCACAGGGACTCCATTTCTCTTCATCCTCGACAGTGCGGAAGTTTTCTGCAATTATTAGTCTCTTTTCAGATGGTGATGATCATGAGTACAAAGAACTGAACCAGGACCACCACAGTGCACTAGTGGTGCCAGCAGAACTACCTCAAATCAACTCAAGAAAGACCAAAGAGTTTGTGGTGGATTTCCACAAGCGCAGTCCCCTGGCGCACTTGATGGTCATTGAGAGAGCGGAGTCGTACAGGAGGCAGGATGTTTGTTTAAGGAGGCGCTGGCCCCTCTCGCCCCAGCGTAGAGCCGACCCCGGTTCACTTGCAAGTGAACCAAGACCCACGTTTTCAAGTGGAAGGGAGTTCACTTCTTTGTTTCATTTGGGCTTGCCCAGACTCTACTGAAACAAACTCTGGTCTGGACCAAACAGTGCTGCTGTCATCCCTGAGATGCCACTAGAAACATTATGGCGTTCAACAGGAATGGTGTTAGGATTTACTGTCTCCTTGTCTCCCTGTCTTGCTTCAGATTGAACCACTGACCAAATCAGAACAGGAGTCTGCAGCAATACTGAATTCAGCTTCCGGTCAAATGAAAGCAGAGGTAAGACATCCAACTGTCTCACTCCTCCAACCATATATATATATATATATATATATATATATATATATATATATATATATATATATATGTATATGTGTGTGTGTGTGTGTGTATATATATATATATATCTTATTTATAGTTATCCCAATGAAAGTGGAGAGAGCAGGTTGAGGGTGAATGTTTAATGTAAGACAAAAGCAACACATATTAACCACATAGATGTTAAATATGTTGGTTTGAACAGTCAAAGATATATCATATTGCTTTTAGGTTTACAAATGGCACATTGTGTTTGAAATGAGGATTATGACCACTTGGAAAATGTTCCCCTTTTTAAATGGTCCCTGGATCCAGAAAGTTTGAGAACCCCGTTTTATATAGATAAAATGTACAATCCAGGTTTTTAGAGCAGAATAGAAGGCTTTATTAATCCCACAGTGGAGAAATTTACAGGTGCAAGAGGATCATGGAACGAACAGGAGGGTGCAATAAAGAACAAGTAGTGCATATCGTAATAAGGACTGATAATAGGAAGCTAAAAACAATCAAGATCTGTATATACAACATGAATCATATTAAAATATAACAGGAACTATATAATTTTAAGACATCATTCTCGCGTTATTTTCAGAAGCCAGGCAGAAAAGTTGTTCCTGCGTTTGTCTGGCAGAAGGCCAAATGTTTTAAATGTGTTTCCTTCTTGTCCTCTGGCATCGTAAACGTTTGAGTTTGTTTGTTTTTTTTAAAGGGGGCTTCAGTGGGGCTTCGCTTGGGTCTTTTTTAAGGGGGCTGAAGTGTCTGAATGATATCATGAGCACTTAAAGCTCGTGCCCGGAGTTTTGAAAGAGAGAGGTTTTTTAATCCAACGTCTGGAGGCTCCGCCCTCCCTCTGCTTTCATGAGCGACCAAGCCACGCCCCTTTGATTGTGCACTCGCATTATCTGTGGGGTGAAAATGAGAGCCTCCGAGTCCTACAGCATCCTCCATGTTCAGCTGTTTACGGTGGATGTTCAGCAGACAGTGGATATATCTGCTGCAGAGCTAACTCTCCTCTGCTGGGCGAGCGGCCGTGCTCTCTGGCTGCTCCACACTTTGATTGACAGCAGGACAAGGCGGAAGCTCGAAATCTATTGGCTGACGCTGACCGGCGCTTTTTCGGATAACATGGGGGTCTATGAGATGAAGGCGGGGCTCATAAATAAATTTTTATATTGCTTTATGCTAATATTATAGTAAAGTATTGAACCAGACTGACACATTTAAGCTCTGTTAAAAAATGATACATCCATCCATCCATCCATCCATTTTCTACTGCTTATCCGGGGCCGGGTCGCGGGGGCAGCAGTCTCAGCAGGGATGCCCAGACTTCCCTGTCCCCAGACACTTCCTCCAGCTCCTCTGGGAGGGATCCCAAGGCGTTCCCAGGCCAGCCGAGAGACATAGTC
Source organism: Salarias fasciatus (assembly GCF_902148845.1). NCBI lineage: Eukaryota > Metazoa > Chordata > Actinopteri > Blenniiformes > Blenniidae > Salarias > Salarias fasciatus. Next base: position 27,998,169 of record NC_043754.1, on the reverse strand, counting down.
TCTCCAGCGTGTCCTGGGTCTTCCCCGGGGTCTCCTCCCAGTGGGACATGCCCGGAACACCTCCCTAGGGAGGCGTCCAGGAGGCATCCTAAACAGATGTCCGAGCCACCTCAGCTGGTTCCTCTCGATGTGGAGGAGTAGCGGCTCTACTCCGAGCTCCTCCCTGGTGACTGAGCTCCTCACCCTATCTCTAAGGGAGCGCCCAGCCACCCTACGGAGGAAGCTCATTTCGGCCGCTTGTATCCGGGATCTTGTCCTTTCGGTCATGACCCAAAGCTCATGACCATAGGTGAGGGTGGGAACGTAGATTGACCGGTAAATCGAGAGCTTCGCCTTTCGGCTCAGCTCCTTCTTCACCACGACGGACCGATACAACGACTGCATCACTGCAGCCGCTGCACCGATCCGCCTGTCAATCTCACGCTCCATCCGTCCCTCACTCGTGAACAAGACCCCAAGATACTTGAACTCCTCCACTTGGGCTAGGGTCTCTCCACCAACCTGGAGGGGACAAGCCACCTTCCTCCGGTCGAGGACCATGGCCTCGGATTTGGAGGTGCTGATCCTCATCCCTGCCGCTTCACACTCGGCTGCGAACCGCCCCAGTGCATGCTGTAGGTCCGGGTTCGATGAAGCCAACAGGACAACATCATCTGCAAAAAGCAGAGATGAAATCCTGTGGTTCCCGAACCGGACCCCCTCCGGCCCCTGGCTGCACCTAGAAATTCTGTCCATGAAGATTATGAACAGAACCGGTGACAAAGGGCAGCCCTGCCGGAGTCCAACATGCACCGGGAACAGGTCCGACTTACTGCCGGCAATGCAGACCAGACTCCTACTCCGGTCATACAAAGACCGGACGGCCCTTAACAAGGGGCCCCGGACTCCGTATTCCCGGAGCACCCCCCACAAGACACCACGAGGGACACGGTCGAATGCCTTCTCCAAATCCACAAAACACATGTGGACTGGTTGGGCAAACTCCCACGAACCCTCGAGCACCCTATGGAGGGTATAGAGCTGGTCCACTGTTCCACGACCAGGACGAAAACCGCATTATTCCTCCTGGATCCGAGGTTCGACTATCGGTCAGATCCTCCTCTCCAGTACCCTGGAATAGACTTTCCCGGGGAGGCTGAGGAGTGTGATCCCCCTATAGTTGGAGCACACCCTCCGGTCCCCCTTTTTAAACAGGGGGACCACCACCCCGGTCTGCCAATCCAGAGGCACCGTCCCCGACAGCCACGCGATGTTGCAGAGACGTGTCAACCAAGACAGTCCCTGCACATCCAGAGACTTAAGGTACTCAGGCCGAATCTCGTCCGCCCCCGGTGCCTTGCCACCGAGGAGCTTGCCAACCACCTCAGTGACTTCAGCTTGGGTGATGGACGAGTCCACCTCTGAGACCTCAGCCTCTGCTTCCTCCACGGAAGACGTGGTGACGGGATTGAGGAGGTCCTCAAAGTATTCCTTCCACCGTCCAACAATATCCCCAGTTGAGGTCAGCAGCTCCACCTCCACTGTAAACAGTGTTGGCGGAGACCTGCTTTCCCTTCCTGAGGCGCCGGACGGTTTGCCAGAATTTCTTCGAGGCCGACCGATAGTCCTCCTCCATGGCCTCCCCGAACTCCTCCCAGACCCGAGTTTTTGCCTCCACAACTGCTCGGGCTGCAGTTCGCTTGGCCTGCCGGTACCCGTCAGCTGCTTCGGGAGTCCCATGAGCCAGCAAGGCTCGATAGGACTCCTTCTTCAGCTTGACGGCAGCCCTTACTTCCGGTGTCCACCACCGGGTTCGGGGGTTGCCGCCACAACAGGCACCGGAGACCTTACGACCACAGCTCCGAGCAGCTGCTTCGACAATGGAGGTGGAGAACATGGTCCACTCGGACTCAATGTCCCCAGCCTCCCTCGGGACATGAGAGAAGCTCTCCCGGAGGTGGGAGTTGAAAGCCATGCTGACAGAGGGTTCCGCCAGACGTTCCCAGCTAGGCATGTGCCGATATGAAAATTTGATATCACGATATTGGTGGCCCAAAATATCACGATTCACGATATTATCACGATATTTGGCGCATTGCTTTTAATTCTATTGAAAATGCCCCAAAACATTGTGAAATCCATCAATATCTGTCAACAACACTGTGCATTTTAGCATGCCTGAGCACATTTTGATAAAGTAGAGGGAAAAAATGAAACTTTACTCTCACCTATTTTTTTTTCCAGATTCCATACTGAAAAACACCATGATAACAATGAAATAGCCATAAAGCTGCCACTGACTGCATTCAGCAGCTCCTGTACTACAACTGGACCAGGTTTTTATGAGATCAGCATAAAGCACACAGATTTTATAGTGTTTACTTTGGATAGAACCAGGAGAACCCTTCATTTGGCCATTTGGAGACCAACCTATGCCAAGCTATAATAAGTAGGTTTATAACTTATTTGAAAGGAATCTGACTTTAAAATACTTTTAATTTCCACTACAGGAATCTGTATGCAATTCAGCCTTTGGCTCTGATATTTAGCCACTATATCATACATTTCTGCAGTTTTTGTGCAGAAACTTATAATTTTGCACAGTGTTGTGCACAGTACAAAATACTTTTTTAATAAATGACTGAGCCATAGCATTTAGTTTCCAACTGAAATATATTTATAATAAAATAAATACAAAAATAGCCAATTATATGACAGGAAAAACAAAAAAAAAATCCCCTTTGCAACATGTAAACACATGAAGAAAAAAACAAAAACAATGTGCAATAAGCTGTAGAAACGCACAATGAAGATAAATGTGCACGTTTCAGAATAAAAAATTGCCAAATATCACAGAAACAATCACTGATTGTGTGTGTCGCGTGTGTCTCGCTCTGCTGTGCGCACTGCTGCGTCGTTTAGAACCAAGATGGCGGCGGCGCTCGTGCGGTTATGCTAAAAGATGTCTCCCACCTGGATGATGCCTCAGTCACGTGTATCATATCGTATGAACGCTCACCAGACGCGAACGAGTGTCAACAAACTTTATTTAAACTCCCAAGATTAACGACAAGCCCACAAAATGGCGACAATAACATTCAGGCGCATGACGCGCTGTCACTACTGCAGAGGATTACGAAGTTAATTTTGGTCAGAGGAGAGCGTGGATAGATGGAAAATGACCACAAAACGGTAAGGAAATAAAACATATTGTGTTTGGTGTGAATAGCTTTGAGATTTGGCGAAGAAGTGTGAGAGAAACGTGCAATCTGAGGCGCTGGCTGTGAAATGTAAAGATGGGTTTTGGGTTTGTTTTGCCGCTGACGGGAGGCGGTCGGCTCAGAGAAGATTCTGCCTGGTGTCATCTTAAACAGCAGGTTTTTCTAGTTTCACGCGAGGCCCAGTACGTTGGGATGGAGCACACGGATCTCTGGTTCTGTTGCGTTTTGTGTCGGGAGGTGTGCTGAGGGGGGCGGTACAGTGTCTGTCGGGCCGAACGCTTTAATGCCTCGTTTTATCATCCTGGCATAAAATTACTTACTTTAGGGGTTTTCTATGGATGTGGGACTTTTGTGGTGGTTTGCAGTACATTTTGCTGCAGAGGCTTTGACACCTTGGGTAAGATCAATAGCTGTTTCGGTAATGGGCTTGTCTCCAGATGAAACAGACGATATCTTGTAAATGACGTGATATGATAATCTCAGCTGTCCAATATCGTAAATCGCGATTATATCGTAAATTGGCACATCCCTATTCCCAGCAGACCCTCACAACACGTTTGGGTCTGCCAAGTCTGTCCGGTTTCCTCCTCCGCCAGCGAATCCAACTCACCACCAGGTGGTGATCGGTCGACAGCTCTGCCCCTCTCTTCACCCGAGTGTCCAAAACACGCGGCCGGAGGTCAGATGACACGACAACAAAGTCGATCATCGACCTCCGACCTAGGGTGTCCTGGTGCCAAGTGCACTTATGGACCCCCCTGTGCTCGAACATGGTGTTCGTTATGGACAAACTGTGACTAGCACAGAAGTCCAATAACAGAACACCACTCGGGTTCAGATCGGGGAGGCCGTGCGATCCAATCACCCCCTTCCAGGTCTCACTGTCGCTGCCCACGTGGGCGTTGAAGTCCCCCAGTAGAACAATGGTACATACACTGGAAACGAACGGAAACTCCGGACACCAGCGTTAAGGCCTAATTTATCCTCCAAATGCAAACAGCATACTTGCCGATGATTGTCTTCTTTCCCTTATTTTCAGAACTTGTATTTCTTTGTTTTCTTCTTTTTTTGACTTTTTTTTATGACATATGTGCTTTATTAAAAAAAACATTTCAGGTAATGCGGATGTCTTCCACAAAGAATTGGGAAACTTTTGGTAAGTGGTGTCTTTATCTGTAGACTGTCATGAGGAATATTTAGTTTTTAATGTTGTATTATTGTTTCTCCCTCAGACACCTGAACTGCCAGAGCTTCAATAAAAGGACATGACATGAAAAATGGAGGAAAATTTGGATTTCTCTATGTCAGGGTCAGAAATGAGAGCTGACCAAGTTCCATATAAGCACAATGAAATCAAAGTGTTCAAAACAATAAAGATATGTTTAATCTCCAATGTTGCTTTTTTAAAATTATTTGAAATGGCTGCCTTATACCACATTAATTAATTTAATTGCAAATATTTGCTTGATTGTCTTATAGTTAGCTCTCAATTAATCGCAAATTGATTAAACATTTTTTTATCTACTCTAAATGTACATTAAACAGGAAAATTTCGAGTTCTTAATCCACTCATCAGCATGGAAGTGGACCAATATGCTGCTTTATGTAAATGCATGTTTATTGTTGTTGCCACAATCCAGAACAATATCAAATACTGTCCAGAATGTTTGAGGTTCTCCACAGAGCCTCAGACTCATAAAATAGGCTGAAGGACATTTTGACCTAAATGGAACATCCCCCCGCCCCCCTCCCCGGGGCCCGTGAGTGGACGCACACCCCTCTGAATGGACGGCCCCCCATACATTACAGTAAAGCACTGACATACAGGTATTGTAGCCTACCTCTGATGTACAGTAACGCATTTTTTTTTCCTTTTCTACAGTGTCTTTTGACCTCTCTGTCCATACAGTAACTTGCATTCTCTCTGTTGTTGCAGCGAATCGAAGAGCTTGATATGGCGAATTAACTATATGAATATATTATTTTGGTAACACTTTACTTGAAGCACCTGGTATAACATTATAAAATCAAAGTCTCCCTATGCATGAGTGCGTTAGGGGCGCCTATCTCCGTTTCTTACCCCCAGGCCACACAGCTCCTGTGAGTAGTGAAAGCTACAGTGGGGGTTTAGACCGCTGGTAGCTCTGTGTGTGTTTGACCCCCTACCCTGTTCTATATATGCCGAGCACCTGGCTAGAAGGCAGTAGGTACCATTTTTAAGGTCTTTGGTATGAGCCGGCCGGGATGTGAACCCACTTCCCGGTTGTGAGGCGGATGCTCTATAGGGGTGCAACGGTTTACGGTTTAAAACCGAACCGTACAGTTCGCCCTGCACGGCTCAATTCACCTTTATTCGGCCCCGAATCCCGATCAACTCGGTTCCAAGCAACTGAAAAAAAAAAAAAAAATTACCAGTAAATTTGTCAGGTGCGCCGCCGCTGTGAACAACCGACGAAAACCAGCATTGTTGTCACGTGAGTCTGCTGGAGGTGAGCAGACGTCATATACGTAGACGCCCCATTCAAGCTGCTGTGCCACATAGAAGTGACCGTAAATCGATCAGTTTTCAACTTCTGATCGAGTTTATTATAAACATCATACATGGAGGACACACAGACAAACAGAATGAAATGAAGTCATAAACTCTACAGAGATTTTTGAGAGAATTAGTTTAAGGATGTATATTGTACTTGATTGCTGTTGATAGTATGGTTGTATGACTCTGATCAGCATTGTTGTGATATTGTACTGTTCTATCTATTATCACATTAGTATAAGTAATATTTTTATTGTATTTAAATTTTATATTTGCTATTATGACTATTATTGTCATTGTTATCTTTTAATCATCACAGTATTGCTGTTTCCATATTAATTATATTGTATTTTATTTTGATAATCTAACTTAACCCTGATAACATGTGTAAGCCAAATAAAAGTTAAGACTTAAGGCCTCCACACACTACAGGATGATCAGGCCGAATTTTGCCCCGATCTTCTCCTCCCGATCGAAGCCGACAGGGTCCGATTGTCGGGAGTATGCAAATGAGTTCGGGTCCGATCTTCGTGTAGTGTGCGGTGTGTTCAGAGGGATTTTTTTCCAGTCGGAACCTCTCGGGAGGCGTTGGAAGGGGAGATCGTAGATAATGAACATGTTTAATATTTCCGATTACAAATCCTGTAGTGCAGGGATCACTAACTGGCGGACCGCGGTCCGGATCCGGACCCAGACGCCATCCAATACGGACCCGGACTATATTTAGCGGAGCGCGGCGTGCGGCATGCGGAGCAGTACGGCGTGCAACGCGCGGATCGGTGCAGCGGCGCACAAAGCGGTGCAGCACGGTTCCTGCATGCGGTGCCCGTCCATGCTTCACATTCTTGCAGACGGAGCCGCGTCATCGATCATGTGACCGCCCATAGCAACCGTCCTCAAGGGGGAAAACTACAGCCTCCCGCAGTTCACTGTGCCTTGTGCGTTGTGGTTTTAGGTGTTATTGTAGTGTCATTTTACATTTGTTCAGTGCGTGGAAGGTCTTGTCGGCTATAGATGGCCTACACACACTACGACCAGCTTTCTGGGGACAGTTTGGCCCGATATAGGACAAACTGGACATTGTGGGTGTTAAAGTGCCTCTTCAGACTCCCTGCTGACGAGTATGACGGTATGTGGGATTTTTTTAGCAATTCATCTGTGAAGCGGCACTGTGTGAACAGCCGTCTGCTCCGCTCCGTCTGTGTGTTTCATTACCTCCTGCAACTAAGGAGTATCATAGTGTTGTGAGCAAAGCGCCGTCAGTTTACATTCACGTGTAATTGTGCTATAAAAAACAGTGAACACCGGACATTTTCCCGAATTTATAAAACCCGCCGGATGCCCCGGACAGGACGGAAAAAGTGGACATGTCCGGGAAAAAGAGGACGCTCGGTCACCGTCTCCATACAGCCCAGGTTAGAGGAGGAGACAGTGCAGGAGGAAGAGGAGGAAGAGGAGGACAGGGTTTGCAGCTTGCAGCCACAGTCGGTGCGTTTCGGGTTCCGTACACTCACTCGGTATCGTATAAAATGATAGAGTAGGATTTTTTCTTTTATTGTTGGTGCAGCCGACCACACAACAACTTTTAACCATCTTAGAACTTCGTCCGTATTGTACGTCTTTACTGTGTCTAAGCGAGCGGAGACGACGGCTTTCCCCTTTGCACTGGTTGCTATGGGCGACAGACCCGGATGTTGGCCAAATGCCCGGATGTCCGTCTGTATGAATGTCCGCGTTGGTCCGCGTGACGTAAAAATCGTCATGAATTCCTGTCCGCTAGGGTCCCGCGGACGTCCAAGCAGCAGCCAGATTTTTAGACCGCGTAGCGCGCAGCTCGTGGCGGTGTGTGCATGCACCAGAACACCACAGCAAACAAAACATTACGATAAAAGTGAAAGTAGACGGAGCTCCAGCCTGATGGTTCCACTTAAAGACACCGAAAGAGTGAAAAACTTGTGGAAAGACAGAGCAGACTGTCTGGAGGGAGGAGAAGGTCTGCAGACAGAAGTGAAAAAGTAACTAATCGCTCCGGCGGCGCCCCGCGAGTCAGAAACAGGAAAAAAAAAAGACTAAATAAACTTTAATACTTAATGATAATGTACTGACAATGTATGTGGTTAATTTTCTCTAAATAACCTGTAATAAAGGCGCAGATAAACAGTCTGTCGTGCCGGAAAAGCTTCGAGGATGCGTGGGTCAGCAGCATTGAACGTTGCGCACAGCTGAGCTCAAAATGTAGTCTGGGAGAACTATGGGAGAAAGCGCGTGGGCCTCGGTGGAGCGCGGACACTCCAAAGCAGACGCGGAAACACGTACATGTGAAGCATGGACCAGCCTTGGGTTGGGGAGGCGCGGAGCGGCGCGGTGCCTGCATGCTGCGTCAGGATCCGTGAGTGGGGTGCTGGATGGGCCCCCCGCCTTTAATTCTGGGCCCCCCCCCCAACCCTGGGCCCGGCACAACAGACCTGTTTGTCCCCCCCTGTCGGCGGGCCTGGAGCCCAGTATGATCAGTCCACCAGGATCCTGACAGTCACTCACTGCCCAGCAAGTTGCTTGGATTTTGGGGCAGCACAAGAAACCATGTAGTGATGGGAGGTTGTCAAGGAGGGCATGGATTCATTTGATTTGATAGTCAGCTATTGATGACATGCAGACACTCATAGAACTACTAGGTTACATCAGCATATACCACACTGATTCAGTTAGACATTATGATGTTCCGGACCTTTGCTTTAACAAAATATCCCTGACCGGAACGCTGTGAATTTTAGTTGCATACCCCTGCTGTAGTGTGTGGAGAGGCGCCAATCAGCTCCGAGTAGAGCTGTCCACACCCTCGAAATAACGCTCCTTGATTGGATGAACAGCTCCATCTAAAAAAAAAATCCCCTCTCAGCTGTCAGAGCTGGATGAATATATGTCTGTGAAATATGTTCACTATATATGACAGTGAAACAGAAAAGCCAGAGCTCTAAACTCAGCTGTACAGGAAGTGATGGTTAATCCTGTCGCTCCTGGATGAACTGGATTTCCTCCATTCAGACCCAAACTCCGATCTAATATCTGCATCTCCGCCAGTCCTGCAATAATCTCAATGTTTTAATTAATCTCCGTTATTAACCATCACGGAAGAATGGGGAAGAAAAAAATAATAATAAAAGAAAAAAAAAACTTTCCACTGACTCCTGCCTTCAGAGACAGAGCGGACTATAATGAAACTGACCTCATCAAAGCTCAACGTGTTTTTATTCTGGTGTAAACTATCACATCTGTGGACATAAAGAATGATTTAAGATGTTTAGTGATTCAAAAAAGCAGCTTTTATTTGACACAGTCTGCTAATAACTTTATTCTACTGCTGCACTCGGGACTGAAAAGTAAAAAAAAAAAAACACACAAACAGATTCGCTAATAAGCTGAATTATTATTAAATGTGGAGGGTAAATTATAATAAAATGATCTGAAACTATGTTTCCCTCTTCTGAACTGGAACATTTAAATTTTCTGACAAGGTGCTGACAGTCCGTGCTCCGTGAGGGGGGGGGGGGGTCTGCACTGAAGGAGCGATACCGATGTGAATGAATGAACTGAGGAAATGAATGAGTTCTCCTTATTATTGAAAGTGGAGATGAATGTAAAAACAGCAATGAAGGGAAACAGCACAAAGTCACGTTGGACGACGCCAGATTTGGAGGAGAGAGGAGCCGATTCTCGGCTGAAGAATCTGCTGGTGTGTGTTCTGCTCCACAGTGACACACACTAGAAGATCAGGAGAGGGAGATCGGGTGCGATCTGTCCTCTGTTGTCTTGCAGTGTGTGGTGTCTGAATCGGGGAAGATTGAAAAAATCCTGTAGTGTGTGGCGGCCTTAAGAGGCATTGTCATCTTTTGGAAAGTCAAACCTCTTGTTTTTTTAATGAAAAGCATGAACCGAAACCGTAATCCCAAAACCGAGGTACAAACCGAACCGTGGGCTAACTGAACCGTTGCACCCCTAATGCTCTACCACTAGGCCATCACTCAGGTGTAACACATAAGTAGTTATAAACACTCAAATGATCACAATGCTTTATAGCCAACTATACAACATAGGATTAGGGTTAGGGTTAGGCCCTGATGCATGTTGATCATTTATGAGTATTTATAACTATAGTTATACAGTGCAATAATGTATTTATAATGTGTTATACAGAGGTGCTTCAAGTAAAGTGCTTCCATTATTTTCATAGATGAGGCTGGGTTTACTGTAATCTGGTCAAGGGGAAGAAATGTCGTAGGCCAGCGGGCCATTGTTGGGGTCTGCAGCCAGTGTGGTGGGAGCAGAACTGTGTGTGCAGCACTAAATCACCATGGTGTTACAACAGACTTGCTGCTGGTCTTCCTTGATGACCTCCACGAACAACTTGTTCCATCAGATCATACTAATGATCCTCAAAGAGTTACTGATGTTGTCCTCTGGGACAGTGTGCGTTTCCACCGGGCTCTGCTTGTACGTCAGTGGTTCCAGGACCAGCCACACTGTACGCTGTTATTCCTCCCACATTACGCTCCATTCCTCAACCCCATAAAGAAGTTCTTCTCTGCTTGGAGGTGGAAGGTGTGTGAGTGAAACCCCCAGACCCAGGTCCCACTGGTCCAGGAAGGAGCCTGTGGGGACGCCAGCCTCAAGTCCATTCAGGGATTCATGCGCCACTCAAGGCGGTTCTTCCTTTTCGACCAAACTGGTTCCAAGGCCAAATCGGGGCCAGGGCCAAAGCGGTGCTAGCCCCGGGCCTCCTGAACACGGGCTTTGCTTTTCGACGGCCTCGGGAGCCACGGAGGCTGAGGTGGAGCTACGTCACAGCGTCACTGCAGAACGTCAGTACGTCACTGTGGGCGCAGGCTGCTCACCACAACAATGTAGGACTCCCAGAAAGTTTTTCTGGCTCTCTATTTTTCACGGCGAGCTATCAAATCATTACCATGTTGTTCAGTAGACCATGAAGGTAAGCGGGCCGGCTGCCGCATAGCTAAAGCCCCTTTTCCACAGTGACGGTAGGGTTCTGGTAAGATCGGATCAGATATGCGCGCATTTCCATTGCCAGTGGTGACGTCATAAGGGTGACGAGCCGTGACCAACCGCAACCATTTTCGGTCCTGCTTGCGAGCAGTGTCGGTACCCGATCCGTACCGGAAACCTGATTTGTACTGCACATGTGTGGAAAGTGCGTCACTTCCGGTACTCGTAATTCAATGCACTTTACGGCATTTTTAACCCCAAGAACAAAACAAACCAACAAAGAAACCACAAGATCCGTACTGCGCAAGTGCACATTTACTCCACCTTAAAAAAAGACTTTATTTAAACTTTCGTTCAATTTCAGTAACCACTAACCAGATGGCGATGTGACAGGCTAGCTCAGCAGGAGGCATCAGGGCTAATGCCGAGGCATTCGCCGGGGTTCTTGCCCAGCGCGGTGAGACATTTTGGGCCACCGTCCTCGGCCAGTGCGCACCGCCACCCGGTCAAAGTCATGGTTCTCTGATTTTTCAGTGTCAAGGGGGGGATGCTCTGGAGGTGTGTGGCCGCCCATGGTACATCCTCCCCTGTCACAGAGTGCGCCCCCACCCGGTCAAAAATCATGGTTCTCTGACTTTTTTTCAAAGTGTCAATGGGGGATGCCAGGGAAAATGAAAACAAGATTTTGACCAGGTGGTGGCGCTCTCCAAGACCTGGGGCATGTTAGGTAGTGTCTGTATGTTATCTACCTGTGCATCAATACATGCAGAATGTTGAGTCAAAGTTGTAATGTTCTCAGGAAATGACACTGGATTGATTGCAAAAATAAAAGGGGATTTATTAACGTACAAAACATGAAAGAAATAAACAATGGATGCTGAAATCTGAGGAACTGGTGCCATGGCGCTGAGGAAAGAAACCAAGCAGCAGGGAAGGAGCCAGCCCACAGCCTTACACAGGTTTACACAATCACACAATTCAGATTCAGATTAACTTTGTTGTCCTAAAAGAAATGTCTTGGACAAAGTGCCACATCAGATCACATCACTGCAATTTCAACAGCCACACAATCAATTCTTACTTCCACATAACCCATCAATACATTTTTAATCCATCCCTACAGTCTCATCAGCACTGTCTACTGTACTCAAGATAAGAACCGACAAAGCATACTTAAAAAGTCATCCAAACCATATAGCAACATAATACATCATAATGTGAAAAAAAATCTAATTAAACTTCAAAAATACTAAATATTGTAAAAATGTAATAGTCTAAGATAAACACAATCAAGTATAATAAATAAAAATCTTAAAACCTGTTGATTTGATGTTACTCCTCGTTCAGCAAGGAATAAAAGAGAATTTATAACGGTTTGTTTCATATTTAATAGCTCTAAAACGTTTTCCGGATGGCAATAGCTCATGTTCTGAGAAAAGGATATGGGATGGATCAGTAACAAGTTTGTGAATCAGTTGAACAACACATCACAGCACAACTTCAAACACAGGCAGTCAACATGTTCATTCCATTTAAATGACTTATCGATAAAAAAGCCTAAATACTTAAAGAACAGACCTGTTTAATTGAAAAACCATTTATTGCTACCAGTTCATGCATACAATCACATTTAGGATCAAATATCATCTCTTTTGTTTTCCTTGTATTCAAAGTAAGATGACGGTTATCACACCAAGCCTTAAAGGCTTTGATTTCATTGTGGTACATTGATGGGCACTCACCGACTTAAAATTGCAATATCATCTGAAAATGAAGTTATTAGATTGAGTGCTTCTATAATCATGTGTACAAAGTAAAAAGAAGAGGATTTTGATTTGATTTGATTTGATTTGATTTGATTTATTTATTTCATTCATTTAAATAAAACAAAAAGTGAATGCAACACACTTGCATCTGCATACTTCAGCACAGATATGAATGAAAAGGTACAGAAAGAAGCAAAAGCTTATAATATCTGCCCCTTGTCAATTCAGAATCCTTTAAACTTCCGATGTGCGCGCTGCATACAGTACATAACAAAGAAACTATACATAACAAAAAAACAAGTGGTCATCATACAACACAAATTTCAAAGATGTCCTACATGGCGTCTTTGTATCTATCCATCAGAATTAGTTTCACACTCTTTTTAAAACAATGGATGGATTTTGAGGTTTTGATTTCACACTCAAGGCTGTTCCATAGATTTACACCGTGGACTGAGACACACCTTTCCTTTGGTTTAGTTCTAAACTTAGGTTTACAAAAAAATCTGATCCTCTTAAATTATACTTACTTTCTCTCTTTTTGAATCTATTTTGCAGGTTTTCTGGTAATGTTTTCTGGTGAGCTTTATACATACATTTGAGAACGTTGAATTCTACCAATTCATTAAATTTTAATGTTCCTAATTGTAAAAAAATTGGATTTATGTGAGCTCTGTATCCACTGCCATTTACAACACGAAGAGCACGTTTCTGTAAAATGCAAATTGGATCAAGGTAGGTTTTACATGCATTTCCTCACACTTCTGTACAGTAAGTCGAATGTGGAATAATTAAGGAATTATACAACAGTAACAAAGCATTCTTATTGAGAGACTCTTTAACCTTGTGTAGCACAGCAATAGTTTGGGATAATTTTGTTTTAACATGTTCTATGTGTGATTTCCATGTTAAATGTTCATCAATTAAGACACCCAAGAACTTTGGAAAGTCTTGCACAAATATCTTTATCTTTACAAGTAAAGACCATAAATTTTGTCTTGTTAATGTTTATAGATAGTTTGTTAGCATTAAACCAGTGTAATACTTTCTGAAACTCATTTTCCACTGTTTGTAACACCTCATTTATGTTTTTTCCCGTGTAAAACAATGTGGTATCATCTGCAAATAAAATACATTTTAGTACATTTGAAGCAGACACAATATCATTCACATAGAGGAGAAAGAGAATTGGTCCAAGGACTGAGCCCTGGGGTACCCCACAAGTTATATTGCAAAAGTTGGATTTTGTGTCAGTAACTTCCACAAACTGACTTGGATCTTTTAGGTAACTTGCGACCCATTGATGTGCGACCCCTCTGATCCCATATTTGTATAATTTTTGCAGAAGTATCTCATGGTCTAATGTATCAGATGCTTTCTGAAGATCGACAAAGATGCTTACTAAAAATGGCTTATTGTCCATAGCATTGGTGATTTCTTCAGTCAGTTCCATGAATGCTGTTGCAGTTGAATGATTTGCACGAAAACCATACTGGCTGGGACTTCAAATTTTGTATTTTTCAATAAATGTATTCAGTCTAATCACAAACAATTTCTCTAATACCTTTGAAAATTGTGACAGCAAAGCCACGGGTCTGTAATTTGAAAAATCATTTTTATTACCTTTTTTAAATAGTGGTATTATTTTAGCTCCTTTCAGGAAACAGTCCGGTGGTGAAAGACAGATTACATATATACATAAAAGGTTCAATAACAGCATCTATAATGTTCTTTATCAGCAGCATGTTCATGTCTGTATAATCGTTGGATTTTTTGTTCGCTAATTTATTCACAATTGACAAAATTTCATTCCCATGCACTCTCTCCAGAAGAATACTGTTTACATTTTCTGCTATATTACAACCATTGTCTGTGTTTACCTTTGGAATGTGCTCTGATAAAGTTGGTCCAATATTCACAAAGAAGTCATTAAATTCATTTGCTATTTCCTCTTTACCAAAGATATCTACATTATTCTTTATGAAATAGTTTGGGATATATGATTTAGCTTTGTTTTTATGCAAGACTGTGTTTATTATACTCCATGTATTTCTAATGCTATTTTTATTTTTGTCCAATAATTTGGTATAATAGTCCTTTTTTTTGTGTTCTTATAATTGATACAAGTTTATTTTTATATTTTTTATACTTAACCTCTGCATCTTTTGTTCTCAATTTAAGAAACAACTTATATAAGTATTTTTTTTTCTTACATGCATTCTTCAATCCGTTTGTCATCCATGGACAATGAGTATTTCTCTTATCCTGACCACGAATTTTAATCATTTTGCAATTTTTATCATATAAGCTTATGAATGTAGTCATTAATGCATTATATGCATCATTTAGATTACTTACATATACATGATCCCAGTTTTGCTTTTTGAGGTCTTCTTTAAAGGCCTCTGAAGCCTTACTTGATTTATCTCTTATAACAATTGGAGTATTGTCTTGCACAAAATCAAAACACAATTTGTCATAGATTAGAAACACAGGGAGATGATCACTTACATCTACTATGAAGATGCCACTAATTATTTCACCGTATATATCTGTATATATGTTGTCTATGATAGAAGCGCTGTGACTAGTGATCCTGGTTGGTTTAGTTATCATGGGGCATCGGCCAGCCATTTCCATCTCATTTTTAAAATTGTTGGTTACTGCAGGGTTTCCAAGATCTATATTGAAATCCCCACACAAGGTTACAGATTTATTAACATTTTCAAACAATTCAATGATTTTATCTGTGAATGAGTGAATACCTGCCCCCGGCGGTCTATACACACAACTTACTAATATATTTTTACCCTTGTCATTAATGATTTCTATAGTTAACATCTCCATTAAGTCGCTCACAGTTGTTTTCTGCTCCACAATCTTACATTTTAGA
Source organism: Salarias fasciatus (assembly GCF_902148845.1). Classification (NCBI taxonomy): domain Eukaryota; kingdom Metazoa; phylum Chordata; class Actinopteri; order Blenniiformes; family Blenniidae; genus Salarias; species Salarias fasciatus. The sequence continues at coordinate 27,982,776 of NC_043754.1, read as the reverse complement.
TTTGCATCAACATAGAGGGCAACACCTCCTCCTTTCTTCTTTAACCTATTTAAATAAAACATGTTGTAACCGTCAATGTGTACCTTGTTAATATGTATGTCCTTTAACCATGTTTCTGTAATGGCTATTACTTTGAAGGTGCGTTTAAGATCACTGAAAAACTCCCTAATTTTTTTCAAATTTACATGGTCAGACTTTGACTATTAAGATGTATGATCGAAAATGCTTCATCAGAAACATCATCCGTTCTAGTATTAAACTGTTTTGCTGTATAATAATTACAATCTTCAAGTGTTATAATCTTATGTGCTAACTCAGTTTCCAATTCATAAATTTTATCACTGTTTGTGTCAACGTTTGTGTCCATAACCACATCAGTGTGTAAGTCCATGATGATGTGTACCCAACCTGTTTTCTTTCAGTGTTTTCAGATCTTCTCAGATGTGGCCTTCCTCCTTCATTGTCCAGTCTTCCATCAATGTCCAGTCTTGTATCTCCCAAGTTTCTTCATGTCTCTAATCATCCTTGCTGCTCCACCGTTGTCTCTTATCCATACATTTCCATTCCTTGTCCATGTCCCAGTAATCCTACTCTGCTTTCTCAAAAGTCTTGCTTCTCTCGCGATGCTTCCGTTCTTTTTTGTAAGATGTTCGTTCATAAATACATTTGTGCCTCTCAGATTTCTTGCTTGCATGAAGACATCTTTTTTCATGTTCCTGCTAATGAAACGTATTACAATAGCAGGTCTGGTGTTTTCTGACTTTCTGGGTAAAGTGTGACAAACAGAACTCGCTTCCTTACGGATGTTGATGTTTTTACTGTTCAAGAAATCCACCACCTCTTGCTGCAGCGACAGCAGCTCTCCCCGCGGTGCGTCCTCCGTGATCTCTGCGTTGGCTGTCACTCTGGCGTAGGTCCGGTGTCGGGTCTCCAGCCCAGAAATGATTAAATCCTCCCTCCGTGTGTACTGCTCAAGTTCGTCGACTCGTAGTTCCAAGAAAGAAATCCTTTTCTCCTTTTCATTTAACAGAGTTTTCAGGGTTGCTACTTCATCCACGAGTTTGAGCAGCTGCTTCTGTTGTGATGTTATCTTTGACAGTTCTCCAGACATAAAGTTCAATGATTGTTTGATCTCCTCCATATCGTCCGTCTTTGGCATGTTCTTTGTTGTTCTTGTAAAATATCCACTCTTCCGACTTTTGTGGCGCTTTGGCTCCGAGCAGTATGAGCTAATCGGTGCTAAAGCCAGTTAGCCCGTATGTGGCTAAGACTGTGTTATGGCAATTTTATTTAATAAAGGGCTTCCGCCGGTGAGTTCGTTTTGGTATCTTTTATTATGCTGTACAGCAGGAGAAGTCACGCAGTCAACAGAGTAACAGAGTGAGTTCTGCCCTCGCAGGGGCGTGCAAGCCTCTAATAACTATCTGCTACGTTCACTCCCAGGGGCCTTGACTGCACCCAGCCGTAGCCTGGACACAGGAAGACTCCCACGAGTGCCGCAGCTGCTACGCTAAGATTATCAGGAAAAGTAAATTCTAGACAAAGCATTCGCGGTTCCCCACACATCTGAGTGTGTGAGAGCTACGGGTATTTATAACAAATAAATCTAAGCACTGCAAAACAGTTAAGCATGCACTCAATAGAAATTTCCACCACATATTCCCCCCTTTTGATTAAATCAATCACGTTTTAATCAACCTTATGGGAAATTTCACCTGATCACTCAACTTCAAATCATCAAACCATCAGGATCAGTGGAGATGTGTGTGAAAAAGGAATCAGAAGGTTCAACAGAAGAAAACGAAGAATACTGAGCCAAAGTAGCCATGTGAGCCATATCAAACAATGAATCATGAGAATAATGCTGCAGATTATGCTGCATTAATGATGGAAGTAAATTCTAGACAAAGCATTCGCGGTTCCCCACACATCTGAGTGTGTGAGAGCTACGGGTATTTATAACAAATAAATCTAAGCACTGCAAAACAGTTAAGCATGCACTCAATAGAAATTTCCACCACAACTGTTAGCATACAGCCCCGCAGCTGCGCCTCACACCGGAAGCGGAAGTGAGGAGAACTAACAGCTCCTTGAGGAACTGGGGTACTGTAGTTCTTAACTGTAGAAAGAACGCCATTCACATTCACCTGTTGTGACCCATCAGTCAACAAAGAAAATACTCATTTAATTATTAAGGGATTCATTTCTCATATCAAAATGCAGATGGGGACAAACTGTGTGAAATGGGATTAATAACAGATATAAAATAAAATTTAAAAAATAAAATAAAAATAGCCCAGACTGCACAACTGACTGATTTTAGCACATTTGGCTGCAGAAGTGACTGCAGTAGCCTGGGTTCCTCTCCTCTGAATAGAAGGCTAGCACTTCTCCTCTTTTCCCTCTGCCAACATATCCTGTAGAAAAATCAGAACAGAAGAATGGCCTCTGAGCGCTATTTTCTTCAGTGAGATTTTCAGTAGTACGAACCTTTAGTAGTGAAACTGGGCGCCATCCTCCTCACTCTATGGCGATCTGCTTCTGTCGGAGGAAGCACTCCGTTAAGGAGAAAAGTTTGTAGTTGCACGCACAGTGTAGCATCCATGCTGAAGCTGTGTAGAAGAGTCGAAGTTGACGCAAAAAAGAACGATTGTGCTGCTAAAGCTGTATCGTGTCGAAGAGTCGAAGCTGAAGAGTCGAAGCTGTCGCAAAAAGAACGATTTGCCGAGCTGTCGCAAAAATGGCGGGTAGCGGAAGTGACGTACTTTCCGCACATGCGCAGTACAAATCAGATTTCCGGTACGGATCGGGTACCAACAAGCAGCTACCACCCGTACTGTGCCGGATATGGTAGGGCGGGACTTGAGCACCCGTGTCTGCTGATTGGTCCGTGACAAGTGCCACTCTAGCTAGCCCGCGAAGCAGCCAGCCATCTGTGACGATCTGTTCCACCGTCTCTCCACGACAACTCCGCAAACCTTTCCAAAAAGTCTACTGAACACCGGTCTTCACGGGAGGAGCAGCGGCTGCTTTCCATCACTGCAGAGGAGGTTCAACACAACCGAACGGCGCCGTTAGAAATGGAAAAAAAGGAGAAAAAAAAACACCGCAAACGAAAAAAAGGAAAAAAAAAAAAAAACACCGTCGTCTCAGAGCGGCTGATCTCCGTCGCTCCAGACCCGGTCAGCACCGCGCAAAATGCAAGAAACTGAGGAGAGATTACAGAAAAATAAAGGGTCACAACAGCTGCAGTGGGATCCTGAGGAAGAACCGGCGGTGTTTTGATGCCATGGACCCAAGGCCGGATTAACCATGAGGGCAACTGGGCAATTGCCCAGGGGCCCGAGACCTGCAGGGGCCCACAGCAGGAGCCGCATAACCAGAGCAGAGGCGTAACTTACAGAGGGTTGGTGGGTTATGAAACCCTCGGGCCCTCTTTTAGTGAAATCCACTGCCGAGGATTTTTGTTTGTTTGTTTAAATCCAAGGCGGAATGAGCAGCATCTGCTTCTTTTTTTTTTTCTTTTTCAATTAAGTTTTATTCAGAACAAGAACATATACACATACAAACAAGGCACATGAGTATTATCAAAATTAACAAGCTACTATTATAGATTGAGCAGTCAGTGTAAATCCAACAAAACAATTAAAAAAAATAAAAAAATAAAATTTATGAGGGAGCTTTTAAGTTAAATCAAAATTTTCCAATAAAGAAAACAAGTGAAGGGCTTTTCTATTATCAACTAATTTTAAAGATTTACAAAAAGAGAAGAACTCATTCTTCCAGTGAGTAAAACAAGGTCTAGACTTAAAATACCTGCATTTGTGAATAAAAAATTTTCCCAAAAGCAATAAAACATTCAGTAAAAATTCTAGATTCTTGTTGTCTTTAAACACACCAAACATAACAGAATCTTCTGTCAGGGGAAAACCAATGTTCTTTGAAAGCAGCCAATTCCTTAAGGGCCAATCCCAATTCTACCCCTTACCCCTACCCCTTACCCCTACCCCTATGATATGTGCGTTCACGAGGCTTAAGGGCTATCCCAATTCTCCTTTTTGAATAGGGGTAGGGGTAAGGGGAAGGGCTATTTCACCCCTTTCAGCGAAGTCTGCATCGATGCTCCCTATTCTCTATAGGGGTAGGCGGAGTTTCACATTGGCCAGAAAAAAGCAACATGGCGCCCACCACGGAGTCGCACAAATGTAAGATTGCTTTCTGTATACTATTTAAAAAGCTATAAAAAGTGTATTTGCTTCACTGAATTTATAGATAAACTAGCGTGACAGTGTCCCAGTCATGGATTAACGTTTTAGCGCTGCGCAGCACCGTTTCCAATCGTGAATTTGTAACTTCTTTAGAGCACTAATCACTGAATTAACGTCATCCTTTATCATGTTTTTAACGTAATATGTTAGACACAGGGACCCCCGATGAAACCCGACTGCTGATTCAGTTTAGAGCCGGGTTCCTCAATTAGCGGACCGCGGTCCACGACCGGACCGCGGCACACCTCGCTGCTGCCCCAGGGCAAATGTATGGAAAAAAAAAAGAAAAAAAATCTTTCTTTAAACGCTCCATGTTCCGTGTGAGCAGCGTTCTTGTTAAGTGTTGCCAATAGATGGCGCCCTTACTCTATGTAAATAATGTTGATGTTCTGTTTGACAAAGAGTCGCACATCTGATGTCATCATTGTGCTCCAATCGGTTCGATTCGCTGAGAGCAAACGTGTGTTAAATCTGGAGGAAATGCTGAAGAAATAAAGACGTCTGAGGAGTGAACAAGATTGACTCAAGCTCCGCTCATTCTTCATCACGCAGATGCCACTGCGCTTCTCAAGCTTTACAGTTCTGCACCGCGCCGCTCTGCGCGTGTCCAGCGCACTCCGTCGCACCGCACTGCTCGGCAGTCCTCGTATCCGCCCCCCCCCCCCCCCCCCCCCCCACAGGGCGCTGAAGTCCGGACCCATGCTTGTATATAAAAAGCAAATGTGGACCTTCAAGATTTGTATTTCAGGACCCCTGGTTTAGAGGTTAAAAAGGAAGAAAAGTTTTTGAAATCAAAATACAGTGCCAAAACACATTGGGAGTAAATTATATTACTCGTCTAAGCTATAATATGTCAGTAATAAAACGTGTTTATATAAATATATCTGTATTACTTTAGGAAATTCATAAAAGAAAATGGCTTGGAAGGGGAAGTTACAGCCCAGCAAGCTTCAAAAAAGTGGGAGAACCTCAAAAAGAAATATAATACCATTTTTAAAAAAATAAAAGTAATTTCTAATGTAATTTCTATCATTTCTAATATCCATAATTTTTTGTTGTTATAGGAGCGCGGCGGGGCTTAAAGGGCCAAGGGGTATCCCAATTCATAGTGCTGCAAAGATAGCCCTAGCCCTCAGCCCTATTCTAAAAGGGGTAGGAGAGTGATAGGGGTAGGGCTAAGGGCTAAGGGGTAGGGGTAAGGGGTAGAATTGGGATTGGCCCTAAGTCACACCAAAAGGGGTGTACCACACTGCAGTGAAAAAAACATGGTTCAGGTTTTCAACATCCACATCACAGAACACACAGTTATTTGCATCAAAATTAAATCTTAGTCTTAGAAACTCGTTTGTTGGGTAAATTTCATTCAAAAGTTTGAACTGGAGTTCTTTGGTCTTGGGAGGTAACGGAAATGAAATATAATTTTTTTCTTATGCTTTTAATTTTCTCCACCTCAAATCACTTCAAAATATAAGACCTTTTGATTGGATTTGGGTCGATTTCATCTAGCAACAGTCTTCTAATAGTTTTGTCACATGCACGATCACCAAACTCAATCCCCCCAATGCACAACTGTCTCAGTCTCTGGGAGACTTCAGAGTTTCGGATATCTTCTTTAACCATTGCTCTTAAAGAGATCGGTATTGCATTTATTACTTTTGTGTATTCCTTGAAGTTACATTGTATTTGGTATTTTTTGCAAAAGTCTTCATGTAATAACGGGTTCCCATTTTCATCTAGCAGGTGAGCCACAGCCCAGACTCCTTTGGAATTCCATTCTGCTTTATAAACTGATTTCCTGTGCAACAAAATATATCGGTTATTCCAGATTGGTGTATTGTGAGGAGTAAAATTATGGCAGTATAGCAATTTCCAATAGAGAAGGATTTGTTGATGATAGTTAGAAAGTTTAACCGGAAAAAAGTATGTACTATATTATATGTCAAACCGAAAGATTTATGGCCCCCCAATAAACCCCTCCCCTCGCCATTTGTGCACCATTTGTCCAGCGTTTGTCCACTGCGCATTTGCCCCCCCCCCAACTTCCTTCCGTCTGAGGTCTTTTGAAGTTTTTACGATGTGTTAGGTGTTGACACATAAAAATGCGCCCGGGTGATGTGACAAAGGGCCTTCAAGTGTTTCACAATTTGTACAGTACGCCTACACCACGAGACAAGAGAAAAAAAATAATAAAGACAGGATTTAAGGTCGGCGATGTTGTCAGAATATCCAAGTTGCGAGGGGTCTTCGATAAAAAATACGAACAGAGATTCATGAACAAAGTATTTACGGTGTCAGAATGCATTCCGCGTACTCCGCGTATATAAACTGAAAGATTATGACGGCGAAGTGATCGAAGGTTCATTCTGTGAGACGGAGCTGCAGAAAGGGAAAAAAAAAGACTCATTAACATTTCTCAATCATACAATTTTCAAACAGTCTGTTAGATATTACATTTTACTACAAATAGATATGTCAGGGTGTCTGTAGCACTTTAGATGGTTATATGACCTTTTTAAAGCTCTCCAGAGGTGAACCTAAAAATTATGATCTAAACAAGAAACTCAGGTTTCATCTTAACATGTAAAGCAAATAATCAAAAGTGTTACTATTTGTGACCTGAAGATAACCAAATCTGCTCCTAACTTGAAATTTTAAGTTACTGCTCTCAAAACTTTGAAACATGTCGTGTCCTTTGTGATAAGCATCGTGAAATTCTCTGATATTTCCCAGTTAACGTGATCACTGGAAAACCTTCACATCCACCCAAGTTCTAATATATAGATCTGAAAATACAACTCAAAAGGAGGTAAGGTTTTTAAAAAAGTGTATAAAATACAAGAAAAGGTATAAATGAATAGTAAAATCATTCAAAGACAGAGTCTCATTCTAAATATTCAAAATAAAGCCACACAAACTTAATCAGGAAGCGTAGACACGCGCTTGAATAAAAACAGAATAACTGGTTGATAATTTTCACAAACTCAAATTCAATTTTCTGTATAAGAGACAATAATGATGTTGTCGATGTACGCCAAACAAAACCGAGTCAGCAGGTCATGTCAGCTTTGAAAGCTGCTGTCTCACAGCTGCAGCGTAGACGGTTGGACTGTCTGAAAAAAAACAAACAACGTTAAACTTGTAAAGCGATATTGTTGGTCACAGAAGGTGAAACTAAACAAATCCTATGTATTCCTGTGTACAGCAGAACACAAATACACAACTGTGTACCATTTCACTCTGGCTGCTACTGATACTAAGATAGCATTAACATCTGGTACAACCGGAGTTAAAGGAATGACGCTGACATTTATTTATTTTTCCTCGGGTCCTGTGCAAATCTGTACTTCTTTGTTCCTGGTTTCAAAAATGGGGTTTATTGGTGTGGTGTTTGGAGACAGACATGACACTCCTTGTTTCAGCATTGTTTGAACCACTGGTCTGATCCCCAGTTCTTTTTCCTTTGATAAGAGATACTGTTTAACTCAAACAGGATATTTCGCATAGTTAATTGTTGCTTGATAAGGTTCCACAGCCAGCAATCCTACATGATTTGCAAATACAGATTTTCTTCTCCTTTCTAACAAATCCACAGAAACATTACCAAAGAACAAAATATGACAACCCCTTGTAAGAGCAGCATTTATATCAGAACAAAGAGAACAAAATAAAGTGCTTAGATTAAGAAACATATACAAACATCAGCTTTACATACCTTTTCCTGTTGCAATTTCTTTTCTGAACAGTCTCAACCAGCTGCACAAGAAAACAGAATTTCAACTCAATATACATTTTCTCACTCTTTTTCTACTCTGACAGACAGTAATCACTCCGTGCTGCAGTTTGCTCCACTGTTTTAGGTGGTGTAAAGATTTGTTGTGCTTCCACTCTTGTCTGTATCTGGTTTATAGCACTCCCTACATATAACGTGACTCTGTTGCTCGTCTGATACTTTAAAACTGAACCATCTCTGAATTACTGAGCCACTGTTTTTTTTTTTTTTTTTTTTTTACTGAATGGGGTTTTTATTGGGGTGTTGTTTGGGACACACATGGCACAATGACTCCTCGTTTCAGCATTGATTGAACCACTGGTCTGACCCCATTTCTTTTTCCATTTGATCAGGGATACTGTTTTAACAAACAGGATATTCCGCATAGTTCATTGTTGCTTGATAAGGTTCCATATCCAGCAGTCCTACATGATCTGCGTGCTGCGTCCATAATTTAGATGGAACAGACGCTCAAACTGACGGAGGTTGTAACAACACATCCAACTGAACTTCTGCTTTTGTTGTATTTTGCAGGATTTTAATGAACAAAAATGCAAAGTGTCCTCGTCATACGACCAAACAATAACATTTTAGTTGCTATCTTCATCATCTGGTTGTCTATGAAGAAACTGGTAACAAATGTCAAGCATTTTAGTCCCAGTGATCATTTGTAACTGCACTTTGAAGTTTTTACGATGGGTTAGGTGTTGAGGAGATGAGTAGGAGCAAGACAGACGGATAGAGGGGGTGAATTTATATTGTACTCAGAGATGGCAGAAAAGTGTGCCATGAAGAAAGTTAGGGTGGAAGATGTGAAAGATTTTTTATCATCTCAAGACACCTGTACTCTGCATAAACCGGCCAGGGTACATTTTCCAAGGAACAGAGTTTTTGTTACAAGACCTCTCAAACAGTTTCAGGCAGACCTTTGCGATAGGAAGACGGGCTCACCTTTCCTCCTCTCCTCTCTTTCATCCTCTGGTTGTCTATGAAGAAACTGCTAACAAATGTCAAGCATTTTAGTCACTGACCCAATACTGCACCGATGAATGGTTCAATGTTTCCGTGCACATCTTTTAATAATAACATCAGTCCCTCTGGAGAGAAAGACAAACAGTATTTGTGGACTTTCTACTCTGTCTGAGAATGGTTTATCTACTGGTCTGCTTGACAGGATGCTAATGTTCTGATTCCCTCTATTGTGAACAGTCAAGTCACCACATCAACATTTAGCAAAACAGAGGCTGCTTTTGCCAAACAGTGAAATACTGTCCTACCGTCTGATGTATGTTTGGAATGTTTTACTGTTACTCACTCTGGAGCACAAATTCTATATAATCTTAATTGTGATAGCATATCTTTTTCCTAAATCACAAACACATGTTGAAATTTCCAGCCATCTCTCTCAACCGGTAACATATAACCATCTAAAGTGCTACAGACACCCTGACATATCTATTTGTAGTAAAATGTAATATCTAACAGACTGTTTGAAAATTGTATGATTGAGAAATGTTAATGAGTTAAATGTTAATGAGTCTATTTTTTTCCCTTTCTGCAGCTCCGTCTCACAGAATGAACCTTCGATCACTTCACCGTCATAATCTTTGAGTTTATGTACGCGGAGTACGCGGAATGCATTCTGACTAGGGCTGTCACGATATCAAATTTTCTCTTCACGATAATCATGACCAAAAAATATCACAATAACGATATTATCACGATATCAGCAAAAAATTAACTAATAATGGTACATTCAGATTCATCTTTAATTTTATTTTTGTTTGTTTTCTCTCTTTTCCCAGATGAATTACATTCAGAATACCTGTCAAATAAGGTGTTGAAACAATATGAGAACAGTAACTGTACAACTGCATACAAAAAGTGTAGTTACACTCCACTAATTAAAATCTGATAAACTGATTAACAGAGGATCCACACGCAGAGGCTTAATTTACGTAGGGCTGGTGGGTTATGAAAACCCACGCGGACCCTCTTGGGTTGAAATCCTGTCCCACCACCACACTGCCGAGGATTTTTGTTTGTTTGTTTGTTTAAATCCGAGGCGGAATGAGCAGCAGCTGCTTCTCTCCAGTCAGAGGCGCCGCTACTGGCTCGGGCCCCGAGCTGAAGGGGGCCCCGACAGACGGCGGATATCAGCGACACAACTTGAAACCCACTGCATACATTACAATGACACGTCTGGAACCTACCTAATGGGGCCCCACTACTACCCGGATGGGTGCAAAATCTGCTTATAATTACAAGATTAACAAAATCATTTGTGGATAGCAGAGACAAAGCATTTATGTGTAACTGAAGAATGACAAGTCATATGTCTACTGAACAATCACGGGGATATTTTTCTTTTTCTGTTTCCATTCTCTGCTTATGGCAGATTTTTATGAAGCTCGGCATTTCTTGCAAATTGGCGTGTCATCAGACTTGTCCGCTTCCACTTTTTGGAACCCAAAAAACTCCCACACCACCGACTTCACTTTCTTCGGGTGAGGATAGAGCGTCCCGCTGTCGTTGTCGGCCACCGCCGACGTGTTTAGTTCACTCGTGACGCTCGCTAACTGGGAGCCGCGCTAGCTAGGAGCCGTGCGGCTACCGCTGCTCTGCTGTGTTTATATGAGAGGGGAGGGGGAGAGGCTGGGGGGCTGCAGGAGGGAGAGAAGCAGGGCGGAAGAACAGGAGCGGATTTTGAAAATACACTTCAACACGTTTCAAGTGGCACTAGATCCTCTATGCGATATTATCATGTGCGCATTTTGAACACGATATTGAAATTTCATTTTTTAAAATCACGATTATCGTCAATACCGGTTTACCGCGACAGCCCTAATTCTGTCACCGTAAATACTTTGTTCATGAATCTCTGTTCGTATTTTTTATCGAAGACCCCTCGCAACTTGGATATTCTGACAACATCGCCGACCTTAAATCCTGTCTTTATTTTTTTTTTTCTCTTGTCTCGTGGTGTAGGTGTACCGTACAAATTGTGAAACACTTGAAGGCCCTTAGTCACATCAGCCGGGCGCATTTTTATACTGCTGTGGTGAGTGTTATTATAGCTTTTTACTAAGTCTGGTAGGACTTCCACGCACCGTCTAGTGTTCTTAGCAGTGAAATTCTAGTCTTTAGCGTTTGGTTAAATCTTTCAACCACGCTCAAAGGTGAGCCCGTCTTCCTATCGCAAAGGTCTGCCTGAAATTGTTTGAGAGGTCTTGTAACAAAAACTCTGTTCCTTGGAAAATGTACCCTAGCCGGTTTATGCAGAGTATAGGTGTCTTGAGATGATAAAAAGTCTTTCACATCTTCCACCCTAACTTTCTTTCCCGTCTCATCTTGAACCGCTTTATGAAGCCGCTCTACCCCACCGAAACTACCAGGATGACTCAGCTTGTAATATAACCTCTTCATGACACGCTTCTCCGCCATCTCTAAGTACAATATAAATTCACCCCCCTCTAACTGTCTGTCTGGCTCCTACTCATCCCTTCAGATGTGTCAACACCTAACACATCGTAAAAACTTCAAAAGACCTCAGACGGAAGGAAGTTGGGGGGGGGGCAAATGCGCAGTGGACAAACGCTGGACAAATGGTGCACAAATGGCGAGGGGAGGGGTTTATTGGGGGGCCATAAATCTTTCGGTTTGACATATAATATAGTACATACTTTTTTAACCGGCAACGATCTCCATTCAAAGTCACAACGCAACAAAAAGTCTATCCCTCCCACCTTCTGAAAAATCATGTGAGGAATAGTGAACCAAAATAAATACCCATTACTGATGAACGATTTTAGCCATTTTAATTTTAAGACGCCATTCATAATATCAAAATCTATCGCGTTTATACCCCATCTTCATACCCTTTGCCCATATCATTTTTCCTTATGTATTGACATCTGTTTCTCCATATAAATCTAAAGTTAATAGTATTTATCATTTTGATCACTTTATTCAAAATCGGTAAAGAGAAGGCGGGGTAGATGACTCTTAACAAACTATCCATTTTTGTTAATAAAACCCTTCCAAAAATAGAGACATCTCTTTGTAACCATCTAATTAGTATGGATTTACATTGTCCACAGTATCACAGATATTCAATTTTTCAGTTAGCACCTTGTCCTTGGAGATAACAATCCCTAGGTATATGACTGTCTGTTTCACGTCTATGTTACACACAGACTGTAATTGACAATCATGTAAAGTCAGAATCTCACATTTTCTCAAATTAAGTTGTAAACCAGAGGCCATTGAGAATGAATCAATAGTTTGCAGAGCCAGTGAAATTTGATCAACCTACTCCAAAAATAAAGTTGTGTCATCTGCTAACTGACTTATCACAATTTCTTTCTCTATTACCTTCAACCCCCTAATCCTACTGGTTTTGATTAAAATAGATAACATTTCAGCAACCGTTATGAACAATAACGGTGAGCTCCCACAACCTTGTCGAATGCCTCTCTTAATGTCGAACCTGGGAGAAGTACCATGACCTAGACTTACTGAACTATTAATCCCATTATAAAGCATTCCAATAAGATCTATGAACTTATTTCCAAAACCAAAATGATCTAAAGTTTTTAAAATAAAGGAGTGCTCCACCGAATCAAAAGCTTTGTAAAAGTCTAAAAACAAGATAAATGCCTTTTCATGAACGACATGCCGATAGTCGAGCAAATCCCATATAAGTCTAATGTTATTGTGAATTGACCGGCCTTTTAAAAAACCAGACTGCATTTCGCTAATTATTTCAGACAAACCTACTTTTAGTCGTGCAGCAATAGCCCCTGAAAAAACTCTGTAGTCTGTATTCAGCAACGTAATTGGTCTAAGATTATCCAATATCCTTTTGTCTTTGCCAGGTTTAGGAATTAGGATGATCAGACCTTGTTTCATGGTAGGCATATATTCTTTTTTCTCTATACATTCCTTGAGTGCATCAAACAGCAAAATTCTGATTTCCTTCCAAAAGTACCGATAAAAATGAGTTGTGAGCCCGTCTGGCCCTGGGGATTTGCTTAAAGCCATTCTGGGAATAACAGAATCTAACTCTTCCACTCATAAATCTGACTCACTTCACTCTTTACAGGACTCTTCAATGTGAGGAACAGACTTCTTAATCTTGTCAAAAAAAACATCAGCATCCTCTATAGAATGAAGTGAGGAGTAGAGATCAGAGTAAAAAGAGAAAACTTCCTTTTCTATACTCTTCATGTCTTTGTTTTCCCCTCCATTGATAATCAGACTTGAGAGAGAATTTCTCTGTTGTCTACTTTTTTCCAAATTACTAAAATAAGAAGAATTTTTTCCCCTGCCTCAATCCATTTTGCCCTCGACCTAATAAACGCACCCTGAGCCCTGTTCAGATAAAGATCATCCAAATTAGTTTGCGGCTCTATTGACTTATTCTTTTCCTCTGGACTTCAGGCTGGTTTATTACAAATCAGAGTTATATCTCTGAGCAGCTTCCTTTCATTGTCCCTTATCTTCTTGTTAAGATCTTTGCCAAATTGAATAGAGAACTGTCTAATCTTAAATGTAATAAATTCCCACTTGCCTATTTTGCTTTCAAGTGAGTCATTGCTGCCATTTTCCTTTATTAATTCTCTAATTTTGGTAGAATATTCTTCATTAAGCAACATTCTGGCATTAAATTTCCAGTATCCCTTGTTTCTGATTTCCTTTCTGGTGGATTCTCAGATCAAATCAGTGAAACAATGATCTGACAGGGCAGCTTTAGAGATTTTAGATTGTGAAACATTAGTCAAAACACTATCACTTCCTAACCAATAATCAATCCTGGATTTACAATCTCTATTAGGTTTAAACCATGAGTAACTTTTAACATCTGGGTTGAGGTTTATCCATATATCTGCCATAAAACCATGAACAATGTCATTTTCCTGAGATTTCTCTAACCTTGGAGGCATCCCATCCACCCACTCATCTGGAGACAAGTTCCAGTCGCCTCCCACCAAGACGTATTCAGTAGGATATGAAACCTTAAACTCAGAGATTACCTCAGTCACCTTTTGTAAAAGATTCCAATTTTGCCGATCATTGTTATATCCATAGATATTCCTTAAAACAAAAAACAGACTTTCCACTTTTAACACCTCCGTTAACCAATGAGCCTCTCCATCTGCTTCATGTGTAACAATCTCTCCTGGGAATCTGTTGAATGCCACAGCCTCACCTCCTGACCCGTCAGAACCGTGGCTGAGTAAAATCCTGTCTCCCTGTTGATTAGTCCAAAACGATGCATCTCCCTCTGCAGAATGAGTCTGCTGTAAAAGTAAACAATTAGACTTTTGCCCTTTACAAAACAAAAAGAGTGCTTTCCTCTTCACGATGTCCTTGAGGCCCCTCACATTTAATGAACCAAATGAAAGTTTAACATTTTCCATGAACACTAAAGAAGAAAAGACTGAAAGAGAAAAAGAAAAAAGAAAAAAAAAGTGCACCTGTAACCTTTACGCAACCTCCTCAGAGAGCGAGCCAACCTGAATTCAACAGCGTTTAACGTCCCGTCATTAAAGTTTCCACTGTGTTATCAAGAAAGTTACTTCTTTTTCACTTGTTGTCGATTCGGCGTCCCTCGATGAAACCATGTGCTCCCTGGAAAAAGGCCACCTCTCCTTCTTTTCTCGCCTGTTCAGTTTGTGGCCAGAGGCGTCTCCTCTGCTCCCAGTCCTCCCTCGGCAACACTTCTGCAAAGTGGATCTTCTTCTCCTGGCACCTGGGAGTTCTTGGTCCGGCGCCAGATCTCATCTTTGATCCATCTCCTGGCCAACAGCACAATGACCTGCCTGACTTTGTCATCCATCTTCCTTCCAACTCTATGAATATCAACTGCTTCCTCCATTTTCATCTCCAAGTCTGGGGCAATTTTCCGGAGGATTTCGACAACTTGCACGCGGATATCCTCCCTCCTCTCTCCTCCAGGCCTTTAATGCGGAGCGACCACCTCATTCTGTACCGTTCTTGTTCCTTCACTCTTTCCTTTTGTGGCCAGGTCGAGTGTTTTTTTTTTTTTACATAATAAATTATAATTACTTTAAATAACACTATAAAGTTGCTAAAATTGGAGACTTTTATATTTACAACGCCAGCTGGTAGAGACCAGCGTCCCCAAAGTTATCCTGCACAGATAAAAGGCCGCAGATTCGTTAGACTGATGGACCGGAAACAGATATCAAAATAGACTTTGCTTTATTTAATTTTAACATTCATTTATGATACAAATATTTTCCCTTTAAAAGATGCATTTCCATTCACACACTCATCCATTCAATTCAAAATAAAGTTACAAAATGGAACCTGCATGCCTGGAAAATAAACCGAATTTAAATGTGGCCTCCTAAAGCAGCAGCAGCAGCATAAAGGAGGAAACCCAAATGGCAGCAGCGGAAACCAGTCACGTGGAAGGAAAAGGCCCGTCTTTGCGACCCCAGAACCTCTAAGGCAAATCTCACCGGATCCGCAGTGGCGGATGAGTTGCCACACGATGTAGGGATAGAACAGGAAGGGAGCACTCAATATTAACTGCAGCGGCGCCCCGCCAGAGACAGCGTTCAGATCACCAACCACGTGAACTCAAGAGCGGTGGAGAAGCAAGTTTAACTTGTCTCTCGCTGAACCGAGGGTTTCATGGCAGCTTCTGTGCTCCTGCAGCACTGCTTGAACTGACAAACGCCAGAGAGAGACGCGTAGGTGAGTTGAGTCTGCAATTAAAACTCCGGTGTGGCGCGAGGTGCCGCCCAGCGTGCGCGCGTGCACGCACTGCACGTGCATGTGATAGTGCACGCCCATGCACCACTATATTCTATCCCCCCCCCCTTTTGATCGTCGACCCGACGATCGACTTGCCACAAAAAAAGGCAGACCACCAATGCAATTTGTTAAATGTCCAACACAGAACGAGGAAGGTTGTAAGGGTTGGGGTGGTGACCAGCTGTGACCCAGATAATGGAAAAAGAGAAGAGGATTGTATTATTGAACTTTGAAGAGGATTGCACTTTATTTCCATGGGAAGGTCTGACATTACAGGAGGCCTATCAATAATAGGCACATTCCATTTTGTTTTTGTTTTTTCAAATCCTCAAAATAAAAATGACACCAACAATTTGATTTCTTTACTGTATTTCTATCATTTCATCAATGTGACAAAACATAATACAAAAATACTGTAATACAAGTTAAACGTAAAGCACCAAGTATCGTACAGCAGGGTCGTCATGTGGTGTTTCATTCTCTCCAAGATGTGCTGCAGGGAAAATAAACATACACAGGGGTGCACATAATATTTTTTGTCTACTTCTCAGGGGAGAACCTTGGGTTGTTGCTTGGTCCTCACATTTTTAAATACATTTTTTTCCCATGCCTACCTACAGGATGAACAAAATAGAGGGATACCAGGACAGTGTTACATAGCCTGAAAATGAAGAGAAGCAGTGCAACAGAATGTCTGAAACCTTGTAACTTTCACAAAATATAATGCTGTTTAAAGCTCTGAAAAATAAAAGTGCTCGTGCAGTATCAGCTTTCTCACTTAAACCAGCGGTTTTCAAAATGTGAAGCATCTCCCCTGGGGGGCACCAGAGGGCTTCAGGAGAGGTGCGGCAAGCTTTATGTCCCTGTGCGGCTGCCGTACCCGCAGTGCGGGAGTGCAGACTCAGTGCAGTCCGAAGTATTATGCGCGTCATTTTACTCACAACAGCAGAACATTGCACCTGAAAATAAAGCTCCGAGTGAGAACCGCCCCCCCACCATCCGACACACAGATAGCCTTGCTATCCCCAAATCTTGGTACGCAAATGAGCGTTACAATGTTTAATCAGGTACGCATTTTTTAATTTGGTAGCGCATGCGCACTAGCGCACCGCTTATTTGCACCCCTGAATAAACAGTCATGATGCTCATTATGTATGTGTAGTTTACTTACTCATTTTGATAGTAGGCTAATATAACTAATACACATTATAGCCTGTGTTGCCTTCATATAAGGCTTATATAAGACTTTTAATTTTTTGCGGCTCCAGACGGATTTGTTTTTTGTTTTTTTGGTCCAGTATGGCTCTTTGAACACTTAAGGTTGCCGACCCCTGCATTAGACCGACTGTGCACAAGCCCAGATGGACCACCATCCCGGGTAACTTCCGATGGGTTTATTCCCTTGTCTGGTCCTGAACAGGAGCAACGGTGTAGACAGACCCTCCTGCTGGGGGAGCTCTTACGATAATATGCGGCACAGAGGACCACAAGTCCTGAATCTTACATCGACCTCTCACGTTAGTATTACGCATCAGAATTAGCTGTCCTTCATTCAAAGGATTACCACACAGATGGAGATCATGCTTGGCTTTGCGGCCTTCAGCCGCTGTTCTCTAAAGCCCCTCTTCTACTGCGCAGCTGGTTACGGTACGGGTCGGGTCTGGTAGGATCGGGTCGGTTAAAGCGTACCAGGCACAAATCACGTGTCGCGTTTCCATTTGCGGGGTTCCT
The DNA here is from genome assembly GCF_902148845.1 of Salarias fasciatus. NCBI lineage: Eukaryota > Metazoa > Chordata > Actinopteri > Blenniiformes > Blenniidae > Salarias > Salarias fasciatus. The sequence goes on along the minus strand of NC_043754.1, from coordinate 27,965,220 downwards.
GTTGTAATGTAGGCGGGGTGATGAACGGCCACAGGAAGTGATGTCATTACGCACCGGCAAACGCGCCAGCAAAACAAGACATCAGACGGAGGAGTGGAGGAGCTCTGAGCAGCTCTGCTCAGCTCCTAATGTTTCAGTACTGAATAAAATTACATTTCAGTGAAGCGTGAGGCTGTTTTGTGGTCGTGGAAATTCGGTGATAAATTATGAAGTCATTGAAAATCAGAGGAGAGAAAGTGTCTGAATCGTGTTGACACTATATAGATATTATATTATGGTCACTGTAGAACCCCAAATCAACCATGGACACTTCATTATCCACGCATTCTGTTGCTCTAAAACATACTTGAACATATTTCTATACACTATAGCTCCAGTTTTATTTTGGTAGTAGTAGAAGTGTTATATTTTAGATCTGTTGTATATTAAGTTAGATCTTTTCGTCTTTTAGATTTCTATTACTTATTTGCAAATTTCCTCATTTATTTGCAGCCGTTTGTTCTACGAGCCTCCAGAACTGAATGTCTCCATGGTGAGATAAATAGTCTATTCTGTTCTATATGAAGCACAGATCTGCTCACATCTGGGTAAAAGTCATCATTTTTTTCTGACAGACAGAAGTTTGCTGTTAAAGGTTTAGTTTCAAACCAGTCTTAGGAATTGTGCAGAGACTACATGCTTGTCACCATGAGGCCGGCTCAGAAGAAGAGTTGGTTGATGACGGGAGAATTGTTTTATAAGGCTGTATTTAGTGACAGTTGTGTTTAAAGCTGTAACAGGGTCACATTAAATCAGTACTGGCTTCTCCCTACATGTACATGACTCTGGCTCCGCCTCACCTTTGGCTCTTCAGCAGCAGTCAGACTGAAGTGTGTTTCCATAAAGCAGCCTGTTACTGTAACGTGTCACAGTGCAGAATTGTCTGAAGTTCATGATAATCACCATATAAAATATTCAAAATATCACCACATACAACCTTTACAAATGAAGTTATTTCATCCCCATTCAGCACCACTACTTGGACAGAAATGCCAAATGCAAAAACACTGCTGAGCTCGTGTTGAGCAAGAACCAGTGAATTCAGACACATATGGGGTGAAAACTGTTTTTATTGGAAAGGACATCAACACCACTAGTTGTTGAGTTTGCTCCTGTGTAGCGCTGGGTTCTCGGGGTCTGGACCAGCAGAGAGACCTGCTGCAGGACCAGGAGGGTCTGGACCAGCAGAGAGACCTGCTGCAGGACCGTCTGAAGGCCTGGCTCTGCTGCTGCTGAGAGGACAAATCAGCCTCATTCAGCCTCGCTGCCCTGCTTCATCTCAAGGAGCTGCAGGTTCAGACGCCGCTCCTTCTGCTGCTCCTCCTGATGGACATGCCGTTCATCACGCTGCAGCGTTGCAGCTCACCTGAAGCCTGGATTTCTCTCAGGGCTCCGTCAGGTCTGGGTGGAGCTCCAGCCTCCTCCTGGGTAAAAAGCAAAGGGTGAAAGAGAGCAGTTCAGCAAGGCACTGCCACCCCCTCCCTGCCTCCACCCATCAGAGCCTGTGGTGCAGCTGGTGGAGACGTTCCTGGACAGTAACACTGCTGGATGTTATTCCCAGGGTGTAAATGCAGAGTGTGGCCGATCAGCTGACTGCTCTGCTCTTCTGTAGTGGATTCAATATGATCTATTGTCGTTTGTCCAGCAGTTCTTGCTACTTCACCAGTTTGTGTTCACTGTAACACTGGACAAGAGACAGCTGTTCAGCGTCCACAGTTCACCAGAGCAAAGTGGAGCTGCAGAAACAGCAGCATAGATTTATTTCAGTGCTCTGTATCAATAGTACTGCACACTGGGCCCTGGATCCAGCTGGAGCAGCAGTGGTGAACGTATCAATGTGATACTTGATAGAATTCTACTTGATAGAATACCAGTATAGATGCTGAATCCTTTCCTGCATTATCTACAGCATGAACAAAGCTGCTGCTCACCTCCCAGCTGCTGGGGCTTCATAACAGTCTGGCTGGAGGTGGAGTGGATGCTCCATCCTGCTCCTCCCTTCTCCACCCCTGGGCTCAGAGGACGACGACTCCTGGTCCAGGAGTGACTCCTGTCCTCCTGCAGAAACGTTACACAAACCACATTAATGCAACAGACAACATGGAATATGATGTCCAGCTGGGTGCAAAGCTAACTAGCCTAGCCGTGTGCTAATACTAAGCAGCTAGCGCGCTGCATTTATTTAAGACAAATTTAAGACAGAAACCTCAGATTTCAGTGGTGGATAACTGTATGTGAACACTGGTGGTTGTACAGTTCAGAGTTTAAAACTTACCATCAGCTCCTCCTCAGCCGGGCGGCCGCTCCATCCTCACAGCCTCCTCTGCTTCACTCGCCAGTCTATGTTCATAACTTCGGTCCATGGCATCAAAACACCGCCAGTTCTTCCTCAGGATCCCACTGCAGCTGTTGTGACCCTTTATTTTTCTGTAATCTCTCCTCAGTTTCCTGCATTTTGCGCGGTGCTGACCGGGTCTGGAGCGACGGAGAGCAGCCGCTCTGAGATGACTGTGTTTTTTCCCCCTTTTTTTCCATTTGCGGTGTTTTTTTTTCCCTTTTTTCCATTTCTAACGGCGCCGTTCGTTCCGTTGAACCTCCTCTGCAGTGATGGAAAGCAGCCGCTGCTCCTCCCGTGAAGACCGGTGTTCAGTAGACTTTTTGGAAAGGTTTGCGGAGTTGTCGCGGTGAGACCGGTGGAACAGATCGTCACAGATGGCTGGCTGCTTCACGGGCTAGCTAGAGTGGCACTTGTCACGGACCAATCAGCAGACACGGGTGCTCAAGTCCCTCCCTACCATATCCGGCACAGTACGGGTGGTAGCTGCTCGCGAGCAGGACCGAAAATGGTCGCGGTTGATCAGGGCCAGCGATTAGGCTGGGCATCCGGGGCACTTGCCCAGGGCGCCGAGCCATAGGGGGGCGCTTGATGAGGCCATGAGGCGCACCGCCCAGGATGCGCCGCTGTGACAGCCGTTTGAGCAGCGCACTGCTTGGTTCGCTCGCTTGCGCCCCTCGACAACTATTGCCGACTGTCCCCCCCCCCCCCCCCCCCCCCCCCGGCGACAACTTTCGGCGACACTCGGCGGTCCCCCCCCCTGCTCAACAACTCTCGCGGCGCGACTCTCCGCGACACTACCACGGGGCGCTCATGTCGGGCTTGCCCAGGGTGCCTGAGAAGCCCGCGCCGGCCCTGCGGTTGGTCACGGCTCGTCACCCTTATGACGTCACCACTGGTAATGGAAACGCGCGCATATCCATCCGATCCTACCAGACCTGAACCGTACCGTCACTGTGGAAAAGGGGCTCAATGCTCTTTTGCACCTTCAAAAGCCAACTGGAGACGAGCTTGATGTTCCACAATCCAATCATGGGGATACCCAGCAACAGGTTCCTCGACTAGACCTAACAGAAAGTCCACAGGTAATCTGGGTTCCTGGCGGAACATGAGATAGAACGGTGACTCACCAGTGGAATGGTGAGGAGTGGTATTGTAGGAGTATAAGACTTGGGGCAGACATGCACACCAGTCACGTTTCCGGGAGGCTGGTAAGGTGCGGAGTAAGTCGTGCAATGTACGGTTAAACCGTTCGCACTGGCCATTTCCGGCCGGATGATACGGTGTCGTTCGTGATTTTTCAACGCCGTAAAGTTCGCAAAGCTGCCTCATCAACAAACCCTCAAAACTCCGGCCCTGATCAGAATGTATCCTAGCGGGGACGCCGAACTTCGAAAACCACTCAGACACCAACACTCTAGCTACAGTCACCGCCCGCTGGTCTCTCGTCAGAATAGCTAAAGTATATTTGCTGAACACATCGGTGATAACAAGTACATTCTCCAGTCCAGTTGATGATGGTTCCAACAAAGTGAAATCTAGCGCTAGAATTTCATTTGGTCGGGAAGCCAAAAGGTGACCCATAGGAGCCCAGGCGAGTAGACGGGAGTCCTTAGAGACTTGACACCGCTCGCACTGGCTGCACCAACCTCATCTCCCACAAAATTCCACTTCTGGACGGTGTTCCCGTTCACCAACGCCATCGTCGAATTCCTCCATCAGAATATGAGGTAGTCAAAGAGCACATAAACCAACTGCTCCAGGCGCAGGTCATACGTGAAAGCTCCAGCCCTTACGCCTCGCCTATAGTCTTAGTCCATAAGAAAGATGGAACGTTACGGCTATGTGTTGACTATCGGCAACTGAATGCGAAGACCCGCAAAGATGCCTTCCCTCTTCCTCGCATCGATGCATCGTTGGATGCCATGACAGGTGCCTGTCGGTTTTCAACTATGGATTTAGCTGCCGGGTATAATCAGGTCCCAGTTGCAGAGAAATACAGACTAAAGACTGCGTTTTGTACGCCTTTTGGGCTCTTCGAGTGGAATAGAATGCCTTTCGGCCTTTGTAACGCTCCAGGAACTTTCCAACGCCTCATGCAGTGCATTTTCGGCGATCAGCAAGGGCAGTCTTTCTTGCTTTACTTAGACGACATTATCATCTTTTCGTCCGATGTCAGCAGCATTTGCAACGGCTGGACTGTGCCTTGGGGAGGCTTAATCAGGAATGTCTAAAAGTTAAGCTCAGTAAATGTAGCTTCTTTAAACGTGAAGTTAGCTATCTTGGACATGTCATTTCTGATAAAGGTGTTTCTGCAGACCCCGCAAAAACTGAATGTGTGGCAAATTGGCCAACGCCCAAAACAGTTACTGAACTTCGGTCTTTTTTGGGCCTTGCGAGCTACTATCGCCGCTTCATTGAAGGATTTGCAAAGTTAGCAGCACCGTTGCATCACCGAGTTGGCATTTTGACAGGCAAGTCGAAAAAGAAAGGAAAGCAGTGTGATCTCGAGCTCTGGACAGCAGAGTGTCAAGGAAAGTTTTGATGCACTAAAGGCAAAGTTGACGAGTGCGCCTGTGCTTGCATATGCAGATTTCTCGAAGCAGTTCATCTTAGAGGTGGATGCAAGCCACAGTGGGTTGGGAGCCGTGCTCTCCCAGGAGCAAGACGGGAAGGTTAGACCAGTCGCATATGCGAGCCGTGGTTTGCGTAGGACGGAATGCAATATGGCTAACTATAGCTCAATGAAGCTCGAGCTACTTGCTCTAAAGTGGGCAATGACTGATAAGTTTCGGGAGTACTTGTTAGGTCAAAATGTGTTGTCTACATCGACAACAATCCGCTTAGCTATCTTGCGAGCTTGCGTCGTTTGATTTTGAGTTGAGGTATAGATCGGGTAGGAGCAATCAGAATGCAGATGCTGTCCCGCCAACCAGGCCTCACTTCCCAGGATCTCGCAGAATCACTCCCTGGTAGCCTTATACCATATAACTTGCGAGATTCAGGTGGCCCATCAATGGTGGAGGCATCTCAGTCTATTGTATCTGCCTTTCCGGGTCATTCATCTGGTGACATCCGTGCCCTTCAAGCAGTTGATGGTGTGATACAGGAAGTGCTGAACTTTTGGAGGACAAATCCAATGGGGTGTCCCCGCGCAGGTTTTTATCCTGCCGACAACGCCAATTGTGGCCAGGTCGAGTGTTTTTTTTTTTTTTTTTTACATAATAAATTATAATTACTTTAAATAACAGTATAAAGTTGCTAAAATTGGAGACTTTAACATTTACAACGCCAGCTGGTAGAGACCAGCGTCCCCAAAGTTATCCTGCACAGATAAAAGGCCGCAGATTCGTTGGACTGATGGACCGGAAACAGATATCAAAATAGACTTTGCTTTATTTAATTTTAACATTCATTTATTTTTTTTGGAACTTTATTGCCATATGCACAGGGCAAAACATGACAAAACAATAACACTGTCCTGAGACTGGGCATCATTACAAAAAAAAAATCAGAAACAAAGGAGAGAGAAGAAGAAAATATATATATATACAGGCAAAGGGTAATCCTATTTCAGAAACTCAAGCATTGATGTCCACCTTCTGTCAAAAACAGGGGTTTTTAACTGCAGTTGTGCTGTCAGCTGCTCCATTAAAAAAACTTGTCTGATTTTTTGTGTCCATTGTGTAACTGTTAGGTTTCAACCAGCACATTGTTATAATTTTTCTTGCAGTCATTAACATTAGATGTAGAAGATATTCTTGGTCGTGAGAGAGACTGTCTTCTTCTTCTTCTTTTCCAATATGTCTTTGATGTTTTTCCAATAATCATGAACAACAGGACAGTCCCAGAAAATATGGGCTTGGTCACCCACGAGTCCACAATTTCTCCAGCATAAATTACTTTTACTAATTTTTGACAAAAAAGTTTTTAACGGAGTTCTGAAAAACCTTATTTTTGTCTTCCAGTCAAATTCTTTCCAAGCCTGACTCCCCACACCAAGATGACATCCTGAACAGACATTTCTCCAAACATCATCCTCCAAAATCACATTTAGCTCCAGTTTCCCATTGCTGTTTTATATGTAATGTATTATCTGACAGATCACTCAGCAGTTTTTGATACATCACTGATATTTGTTTTTTCATTACCACATCATTTTCAAGAAGATTAATAAAATGTGTTTCGATATTTGTTGGTTCTCTTCTAATGTATTCCCAGTCCAGATGATTTGTTAAATAACTCCTTATTTGTAAATATCTATAGAAATCCTTTGATGATATATCAAATTTGCTCTTAATTGAGTAAAGTTTTAATGACATTCCCTTCAAACATCTGATTTACTGTTATAAGTCGGTCTCTCAGCCCATCTGCTAAATCCACTGTCTGATAAAGATGGAAGGAATTCAATATTTCCATGTATTGACATAGCTCGAGACAGGGAAACCCTGCCCTTCAGTTGTTTTTGGATTCTGTTCCAAATCTTTAGTGTATGCTTGACCCAAAAATTTTCAATTTTTATTTTTTTCTGTGATTGCTGGTTAAGGAATGGGAAACATGAGAGAGAGATACCTGGCAACGAATATTTTTCCATAGAAACCTACTGTGTTTCTGGATCACAAATGATCCATGCCACCATAGCCTTCAACTGGGGCCTGCCCAGTAGTACAATTTCAAATTAGGTAGCCTCAGGCCCCCATTTTCTTTGTCCGACATCAAAATATTGAGGCGCACTCTTGGTCTTTTCTTTTGCCAAATAAATGTTAACATTAATTTGTCTAATATTTTGAAAGTGGACAGGGATGGGTAAATTTGAAATAGGAATAATAATCTAGGCAGAAAATTCATTCTTATGCATTCAATTCTCCCCAAAAAGAAAGTGGAAGTAAATCCCATCTATTTAAATCATTTTTAATTTGTTTTAATAATTTATCATAATTTGCTGAAAACAAACCTGTGATCTTTGGGGTAAGAATTACTCCAAGATATCTAAACCCATGTTTAGAGTGTCTTAATGTCACCATATCAGCTGATTGGTCGCAGTGATGGTGCTGGTAGGGATTGTTAGCAGTGCTGTGTTCACATCTTCCAGTAGAGATTCCGATGGTACTTTATCATTACTTAGCCTTGGCAGCCAGGAGGGTGTTGAGTTCCCCAGGACGTCATGACCTTCTCTCTCAGGTCAGCTGCTCTCGTGTTCAGCTCTGTTATTGGGGCTTGGTACCCAATCTTGTAGGACCTGTCGTCCTGGCTCCCCCTTGATGTAGCATCTTGTACCGTGGGTGAGGTGCTGGGTCTTGGTACCCATTCCTGTTGCACCTCATCAATCTCTAACTGTGACAGTAAGTTCCTCTTGCAGATATTCAAGCACTGACTTAGTAGCTGTTTCTTAGTCAGCTTAGATGTTGGATTTCGAAGTAACCATTGTTCCCACATTCTCTGCATGTATCCCCTTACTGCTGTAGTAGCATTCCATTAATGCTCTGTTCTCCGACCAGCTCCACGAGTGTCTTGTTCCAGTAGTAATTTGTCATCAGTGTGCCCTGGTTCCACAACAACTGACGCGGACCTTGTTGACCCGGGCGACGTCCGAGCCGGTATGACTCTTTCATTTATGGTTTCGCTCATGCTGAGGTGTGGACATGTATGTGTTAAAGCTAGGGTAGACGATGTTGTCCAAAAGCACTTTTAGTCATACTGAGTTAAATGCTCATTGCCCCCTGGGAGAAGTCAACACATTATGTGGACGGAAAAAGGTGCGGAAAAATCTGACAACTGCAGCGGCCAAAGGACAGTAAAACTCCGACCAATCGTAAGGTGCGGACCGCTCTTCAGGAAACAATCAAATCCCTTCGCAGTTCGACCAGCCCCTTGCACGTACATTTCAATGGCGTGCACTGGCCCTGGTTCAGTGCGGCGCGCGCGTTACCAAGGCGCTCACGGCTCGCGTGGAAAAATAGAACGAAGCAGAGCGGGCGCTGCTCCTCTGCGCATTGTGGTGCGGCAGTCAGAAGGTTAATAACATTGGAGGCGATCACAATCTCTGTGCGAGTGGCGCTCCCGCGCACGGCGCCTCCGCTACCAACAGGAGCTCCTCCAATGGGGTGGGAGCGAGGCGGAGCCTTGGGAGATGCTACATTCGTGCTACATGCTAGTTTTCAAAGATTGCCGACCCGAGCTTTAAGGGCCTTGTCCAAGGGCCTAACTTCGAATCCCCGACCTCCTGTTCCAAAGTCAGTGTCCTCTACCACTAGACTATCCAGCCACATGTGTATGTATATGTCTATATGTATGTATGTATATATATATATATATGTATATATTATATATATATATATATATATATATATCTATATATATATATATATATATATGTATATATTATATATATATATGTATATATGTATGTATATATATATATATAGGGCTGTCAAATGATTAAAATTTTTAATCACATAATCACAGCTTACAAATTAATCACGATTAATCACAAATCATCGCAATTTCCAACTATGTCTGAAATATACCCTTTTTTCCTGTATTGCATTAACAAAAAATGACAGGACGTGATTATATATATTTAACATGTGATGTGTTTTATATTTAAGGCTCCAAATAAAATAAATATTCAAAAAACTAAAACATGTGTAACAGTGTAAATATCTTGAAATTCATGTTAAATTTGGGATACAGACACTTTGCTCTTATTGTATTTTATTTTGAAAGTCTCACCGTGTTCTTATTGTATTTTATTTTGAAAGTCTCACCGGAACTGTGTGACTGTAACGCTGCGCAGCTTATCTGTGCAGTTTTTCCGGTGTCTGAACTGGGTAAGTTATCTCTGCTTCACTCACCACACGGCCTTTATAAAGAGCATTACATTGATGACTGAAATAGATAAAAGTTCTTGGTAACACTTTACTTGAAGCCCCCCTGCATAACACATTATAAGTACATTCATAAAGCATTATAATGCCATTATAACATGTGTAGCTATAGTTATAAACATTCATAGATGATCACAATGCCAGGACCTAACCCTAACCCTAACCCTAACCTTAATCCTATGTTGTATACTGCTGTATAGTGAGTTATAAAGCATTGTGATCATGTATTAGTGTTTATAACTACTTATAATGTGTTATAAAGAGGGGCTTCAAGTAAAGTGTTACAAGTTCTTTTAATCCATCACTTTATGCATGCATTACAGTAAGATGCGAACAGAGATCAGCTGCTCAGTTGTTGGTCTGTATCCCATGTATTCCAGAATAAACTGTCTTGGAGCTCCCATCCTGCCTGTCCCTTGGATTTGCTCCTACGCATCAAGCAGTGCAAAGTAGTGAAAGTACACATGCACACCATAACATAATGTCTCTGTGTGTGCAGCGCTACCTCTGCAGTCCCTCTGAAATTACAGGAGTTACATTTCAGGTCTGTAACAAATGCAGTAACGCAAGAAAAGTTAAACTAAGAGATACCACACTTTTTTTCTTGCACAATTGACAGGGCATTCTTAGCCAGTGTTCCTTTTTGTGTGGAAAACAGAAAACTGCTTCAACATTTTTTTACTCAAACAAGTAGAATCCATGGGGCAGCGGCTTCTCTCCCTCCATACTGCTTCTTCTTCTGTTTTGATGAATGAGTTGACCTCCAGGCCTCCTTTGCCTCCTGTCTGCTGCCCGTCCAGCTTCACATGTCCGCTGTGGGTGTGCGTTGGTCCGGTAAAAATCGTCACTGAATTCCTGTCCACTAGGGTCCGCGGACTGATCTGCGGACGTCCGCACAGCAGCCAGATTGTGGCTGAGGGGAGGCTCTTCTTCTTCTTCCTCTTCGGTTGCTGGCAGCTTCAGGCAGCTTGCATTCCATGCGGGTGCACTACCGCACCCGCTGGTAGAGGTGAGCCTTGTCATGATGAGCATGCATTAACTGCGTTTCAAAATTTTAATCAGATTAATTACATAAATTAAGTAGCGCAATTAAAGCGTTCTTTCTGACAGCCCTAATACATATATAATAATATATATCACGACATATATATATATATAGATATATATATTATACCACTATTATATATAGTATACATGAATAAATAAATAGGATCTAGTAGTATATATGGCCACACGGTGGTGCAGTGGTTAGCGCTCATTGCCTCACAGCAAGAAGGTCCTGGGTTAAATACTGGCCGTGGCTCAGGCCTTTCTGTGTGGAGTTTGCATGTTCTCCCCGTGTGGTGCGTGGGTTCTCTTCAGGTACTCCGCTCCTCCCACGGTCCCAAAAACATGCATGTCAGGTTACTGGTCACCCTAAATTGTCCCTAGGTGTGAATGTGTGAGTGAATGGTTGTATGTCTGAATATATATGTCAGCCCTGCGACAGACTGGCGACCTGTCCAGGGTCTACCCTGCCTTCACCCACAGCAGCTGGGATCGGCTCCAGCCACCCGCGACCCTGAAAGGGAAAAGCGGTACGATAATGAATGAATTAATAAATAATAGTATATCTATATTACTACTATTTAGGGGGGGGGGGGGGCAAAATTTTGTAGACATAGTTGTCTGCAGTCCTTGTGTAGTTAAAACCTACCATCAAAACTAACCTGTCTATCCCAGCTCTGTAGGGAAGCTATTGAACAATCAGCGCTTCGTGAATTCTGCTTCACAGACCTTCACTCGAGCTGACATCGAAGGATCAGAAGGCAAGGTCGCTCTGAACGCTGTGCCGCCACATACCTGTGGTAAACTTTTCAGACACCTCCTGCTGAGAAGCCAGAGTCAAAAGGATCGTGAGGCCCCGATTTTCATTCTGGAAATCAAGATGAAGTGAGTGTTTGCCCTTTGGCTGGGGTGAAATTCCCCAGGCGTTTTTACACCACCCTGCCACTTTAACGTGGAGTCAGGCTTAAAGCTGGTGTCCGGAGTTTCCGTTCATTTCCAACGTACGAGGGGGTACCCAAAAAAAAACGGAATTTGGTTAGAAACAATAATAATAATGAGTTCCGACTTCTGGCCGTCAGATGTGCTGCAGGTAAGCCTCGTGCACATCTGTGAGAAATCTGAGCTCCGAGAGTGACACTGACGCCTGTCAGGAGCTATTTATAGTAACAAGTGCAGAGGAGGTCTGCGATTTTTCCAGAATGCGACAATTGACTGTGAGCCAGAGCAGCGCAAACATTAAATTCTGCTTCTTGCTGGAAAACCAGCAGCAAAACACTCAGCTTGTTGCAGCAAGCCTACAAGGAGCTGCTCTGGGGAAGACTCGGGCCATGAGTGGTCCGGTGGGTTTGAGAAGGGCCGATGTCGGCGCGTCAGTCCGCTCAGCCGTGAAAACAATGCTGAGCTGCTTCGTGGCTGTCCAGGGTCTCGTCCACTAGCGAGTCCTGTCCTCAGGTCAGACTGTAAACAGGACTACTACAGGAAGTCCTCAGACGCTCCGTGAGGACTGTGAGTAGGAACAGCAGCGTCGTGGCGGAGTGGAGCCGGTTGATCCACCACCACAGAGCGCCAGCGGACACGGCGCTGCGCCTCACGCTGTTTCTGGGAAGAATGAGATGAATCTCCTCTCCCATCCGCCTGATTCTCCAGATGAGCCTCCAGTGACTTTTTCTTGTTCCCCAAGTGAAAGAAGCAGCTGAAGGGACAGCCGGTTTGCAGATGTGGAGGAGGGGACAGAAAAATCGCAGCCGGCAAAAAATGGCACAATTACGCACGAGTCTGACGACGCATTGGTGAAGTGGGAGACACGGCTGGAGCCGCTGCATAATGCGGATGGAGATTATTTGAAGGCGACGGTGGTGTTTATTTTGAAATGTCATAAATAAAAAGTTAAAATCAAATTCGGTTTTTTTTTTGGGTACACCCTCGTATGTATCATTTTTAACAGAGCTTCAATGGGTCAGTCTGGTTCCAATACTTGACTATAATATTAGCATAGCAATATAAAAATTTATTTATGAGCTCCGCCTTCGTCTCATAGACCCCCATGTTATCCGAAAAAGCGCGGTCAGCTTCAGCCAATAGATTTCGAGCTTCCGCCTTGTCGTGCTGTCAATCAAAGTGTGGAGCAGCCAGAGAGCACGGCGCTCGCCCAGCAGAGGAGAGTTAGCTCTGCAGCAGATATATCCAACTGTCTGCTGAACATCCACCGGAAACAGCTCAACATGGAGGATGCTGTAGGACTCAGATGCTTCTCATTTTCACCGACAGGTAATGCGCGTGCACAATCAAAGGGGCGTGGCTTGGTCGCTCATGAAAGCAGAGGGAGGGCGGAACCTCCAGATGTTGGATTAAAAAAAACCTCTCCTTCAAAACTCAGGCAAGGAGCTTTAACACTTCACTCAAGCAGTCAACAAACTAAAATTACAGAAACAGGAAGTGAGTTTAAAATTGTCAAACGGCAATATTCGAAACTTGTTGAGCTTCAGTTATTGAAGGTCGGACACAGAAAGGAGTCAGACAGAAAATGACTGAAAATATTTTTTATGTTTGTGCATCAGCAACTGGAATAGGTTAAATAACAGGTTAAATATCAGCTCACATCTACAGAACAGATTTAACTGCAGGTCACATCTGGCCACATAGAGGCAGGAAAGACCGTCCTGAGCATTCCTTTACCAGAGGCACTGTCATCTAAATGTCTGTCTAACCAAAGACAAAAAAAACTACGGAAGAGAGAGTTGGTAATGTGCAAATGAGGCCTCGTGAACCACTCTCTTTATTTTATGGAGCCACTAGTTGGTCCTATCTGTTTAATAAATGTTTGAGAGCACACTTCATTGTCAGTCCTTCAGCCTCTATCTTAAAAGCAAGAGTGCCATCGAGCGGCTTCAGAAAATAAAGGCAATGGTTGCCGAGGCCTCACCACTAACTGCAGTACCACTGAGGAGGATCAGAGGACTTGCAGCAGACCTTCACTCCACAAAGCCAGACTCAAACTGAGCTTGTCTTGGTCTTCTGGCAGCTGGATCTGTCGTACAGGGAGCTGTTCAGACTGCAACAGTTGTCGCAGGGCCTGGATGTGAGACAGGGAGAACCGGAGCCCCTGCAGGGTCAGACAAGCACAACGTCAGACCTGAAGAACCTTTTAGGCACACTTTATGCATGAGTGTGGCGCTGTACATTACATGAACTGAACACGACCTTCCATTGAATTACATCCATTCCACAGGAAGCCTTGTTTTTCTCAAAGTGCAAAATTGTTTCTCTTATTGGCTTCATTTCAAAAACAACAATAAATCACAGAATTTTAAATTTACCCAATAGGTGCAAAAAATATTTTCTTTTCATCTTTTAAGAATCTCTCATCAGTGGTTAAATTTTTTTAAATGATAATTCAGAGTAACACGTGTTAGAATTAGGCTAATTGTTTTACTGAAGTCCAAACATTAACATTACATTGGATTTATTCCGTATTTTGACTTTTAATGTGGATAATTGTGTCTGGTAGTGTTAAGAACCTCAGTGTTAGTTGGTGATGGCTATGTACTTATCGTGACTACATGTTTAGCTTTTCCCCATGTAGCTGGTGGCAACATGTTTAGTATGAACAGTTTTTTTAATTCTTCCTTGCTCAATTAAATTCTTACTCTGCTGTCCACTGAGATTGATAAAATTTAGAAGTAATATGATAAAAAGAAGCAAGAGCACAATTGTAATTTTCAACTAGAAAATTACAGAGGAAATTTTACTTTGTACCTGCTAGGTGCTGTTGACATTACTGTAATCTGTGTGTGTGCTCGTTGTGTGTGTGTGTGTGTGTGTGTGTGTGAGTGTAACATTCGTATCTGTATTCAGTGCGCTCTGAGCTGTGATCAGCCATGACAGTCAGCAGGTGTGTGTTGCCATGGAGACCAGCTGACATTGAGACACAGCCTCAGTGTTAAAAACCTGACAACATAATGTCGGACCTTTTATGAGTCTGCTTGGAAAGCAGAAGGAAATTGGTCATTGGTTAACAAGGAAACCAGTTAATTCGAAACACGATGTTGACTGGAGGAGAAAGGGCAGAAAACACATTGGCAATAGAAAGCACGCACAAAAAACAAAATGTTCAGGAAAAGACACGTAGCAGGTTTTGGATGCACTCTTCTGGACTGCACTCTTTCAGATCTGGGCAAATAATTTAATTCTGGCAGGGCACAAACACGCACACTCTTGGCAGCAGCTGGCAGGCACAAAGTAAAATTGCCTCTGTAATTTTCTAGTTTAGTGTTTGCTGTCATTTCTCAGATATGATGTTTGGGCTGTTTGGGGGTCCTTCCTCCACCTCGTCCCTATCCTGTCTCAGATGATTCCATGAGTTCATGGAGTCATTTGAAAGTGTTGAGTTGACAAACGAATTGCTGTTGATGTGAAGCTTCAATTGGTTCTTCTTTGGGTCCCCACACTTCACACCTCGTTTTGTCAACTGCTCAAGTCCAGACCTTGCCATTTTTTCACCAAGAAGAATTTGTATGTGCCTGGCCCTACATGCAGGCAGCTTTGAAGTGTTTTCTAACCTATCCACAAAATTAAAAACGTGCCCTAAACTTGCTTTTAGCTAGATTTTTATGAAAACAAGCAGAATTAAGTGCTTTGCTGACTTTACCGCAGAGTGGTCCCACTGCTGCTCTCCATCACAGATTTCACCCATCATGTGGTTCTCCCTGCTGTTCTTCAGAGAATGGAACACACAGACAAACTGCTCGGTGGCCTCATCCTGAAACACAAGTCAGACTTTAGTTCTTCATGTCTGTTGAGGATTAACTAGCTTCAATAATATGAACAAACATCAGTAGCTGGATTTATATGGTCTTTTTTTGTCGTTCTGACTAAATTATTTCTGGTTTTAGGATCAGATCAATTTCCTTGAACACTTAATCATTATTAGATGCCCTAACATCTGATCTGATTCAGATGATCTGATTCATTTCAGTGGATCAAACCCATAATGCACTGTGACATTTGCTTTCACTGAAAGCCCACCAGTTTAAAAAAGTGATTCCATTTTTATAGAAGCTTTTTTTGTTTCATTTAATTGGTTTTTTTTTTTTTTTGGAAATCCAACATCAAATTCTCTTGGTTTTCAAAATATAATTGTGAAGACGGGACACTTTTTTTTTTTTCTTCTCACGTGATATGTGAGAATATCACGACGTTCGGCGAGCTGACCGAACGTCACAGACATGCAGCAAAGCTCGACTGGACTCCACCACTCCTCACTATCCCATCAAGATGTCGAGCGGACGGTGCAAATTTAAACAGGTCAGCATTTAATCGGAATGCTTTTGGGCATTGTAACCACAGCTGTGGTCTCATAAGATGTTTTAAGAAGAGATTTTCCAGATGAAAGAGACTCACTGTGTTCTGCTGACAGGATTCTACCGTTATGACCATGTGATCTTTAAACTGCAAAAAAACTGTGTCCTCCAAAGCAGGCATCCTCCCAGCTGGACACACACAGGTTGAGAACAACAGCAACACCGGGGAGGGACACACACACACACACACACACACACACACACACACACACACACACAAACCTGGGAGCTGCTGGAGGCAGTACGGTGGAAGTCTGTTGCTGATGAAATCCTTTTTCATGTGAGTGGGACTGAATTTCTGCACCTCCTCCTCCAGATCATCAGCCACAGCTCGCAGGATTGCAGCCAGCCGTCGGTTGGTGTTCACATCACTACCGTTAGCCTACACAGCCAAAAACACATCCAGAACATTTTGCCAAATTTGAACACAGTCTAAAAATGTTGAAAATATAAAGGCCCTTTTCCACTAGTGCCGCCTCGGCTCCACGCCCGCTTCGGCCTCACTTGGCCGGATTCCGCACTGCTCATTTTCCATTATGCATGGTTCAGCCTTAGAGGGGGCGGAGACAAGGTCGTGTCGTCAGCAAGGCGACGTGAACCTCAAGTGGCGTCGACTGTTATGCGACATTCGCGGACTGGTGCCGCCAAATCTTTTCATTTCACCCACAACAATGGACAGACTTGAGGCGCTCATGTTTCTGGCATTTTGTTAGGCACCGACAAAACGTGGCGAGAAACGGACATTTTAAAATTTCTTCAAAGGCGAGGGAGCGGGCGAGGTTGCGGGCTGCGATATCAAGAGTTGCTGAACGGCACCGCTGCATTGAAGAAGCCTTGCGTGAGCTCATATTTGACGACCGCAGCAGAAGATCGAGGCAGTGTCATCTCATGGTGAGTTGCTGCAGTAGCCGTGAATCCAATCTGAAACTCCTGGTTAGTGTAATGCACTGCATTGGCAGTGGACAGCGACATGTTTTGTGTGTGTTTCAGCTCGTTCAGCTGCACAGACGACGTGAGCCGTCGGTCTGGGCTTTCCCACGGTCCTCGCAGTGGTGGGATGTTATAGTTCCGGGGTTCACGAGCGCACAGTGGCTGCAGAACTTCAGGATGCCCGAGGAGGCGCTGGACTTCCTCTGCCCAGCCATGGAGCGCCAGGACACCACATTCTGTGAGTGTGTGCCTCTGAAGAAGCGAGTGGCCATCGCACTGTGGAAGCTCGCCACAGGCTGTGAGTACAGCAGCAGTGGACACCTTTTCAGAGTCAGCATCTCCACAGTGTGCAGCTGTGTGCAGGACTTTTGTGCTGCAGTCGAGGCACTTTGATGCCGGACCTAATCTGTTTCCCTGATGCTCGGAGGTTCCAGGAAATAGCAGCCTACATGGAAAACAGGCGGGGCCTCCCACTCTGTGTTGGTGCAGTCGATGGCTCCCACATCCCCATCATGCACCACAGTACTGCCACACTGAGTACTGTACTTTAACCCTAAAGGCTGGCACTCAATACTCCTGCAGGGTGTCGCTGATGGGAAGGGGCAGTTTTGGCATGTATTTGCTGGACTGCCGGGGAGTTGCACGACGCCAGGGTGCTGAGGGTGTCATTGCTGCGGGAGTTAGTAAACCAGGGGAACCTTTTCCCCCCTCACATCAGGGATGTTGGGGAGGTGACTGTAGGATATTACATCCTGGGGGCCTCAGTAGACCCTCTGCAGAACTGGCTCATGACACGCCCCGTGTCACTGAATGGCTTCATGAGCTGAGCAGCTGAGCAGCATCTGTTCAGCACCAAAGTCAGCAGAGCACGGGTGGCTGTGGACAATGCTTTTGGCAGGCTGAAGGGAAGGTGGCGCTGCCTTCTGAAAAGAAATGACTGTGACATTGCATGGTGTGGTCTATGGTGCTCACCTGCTGCACGCTGCACAACCTCTGTGAAAGTCATGGAGAGTCTTTCAAGGCATCGGGAAGTACTGCAGAAGCAGGGCAGCCTGCAGCGGCTCAGAATCGAGAGCGAATGGGTGAGAATGCTCGCGATGCTCTAATGTAATTCTTGTCTGCAAACACTTAAGGCGTCAGTGTTGCAGTGGCAGCCAGCTCACCAGGGGAACCCCAAATTTGATGTTCAGCATGTTTTAAACTTGATATGTCCTCACAACGACACTAGTGTCATTGTCTCATGAAGCCTTTTGTCAGTGGATGAATAAAATGTGTTTTCTGTGGAATTTCTTTGCCTTCTTCCTTTTTAAAACCAGTTCAACATTAACATGTCATGTAGGTGAAAAAAAATATGCAACCGTCAACCTTCCCATGCGCAAAATTCAAGATAATAATGCATTGGTTTTATATAGCGCTTTTCAGGACACTCAAAGACGCTTTACATTGCATTCTTCATTCTCTCCATACTGGGTGGTGGTAAGCTGCTGCTGTAGCCACAAGCGGACATGCGGACTCCATTGTGCCCCCAGTAAAGGAAGCGTTACCCCATCTTGCCGGCATTACATGTTACCATGTTACTGTTGTGGCATTTTTTCTATGCTAAAATGACGCGCACAACATTATATAATTGTAGGGAAACTCTTCCTTCACGACGTCCATGTACAAATGCATGCGCAAAAAAAGAGGAAAACAATGGCTGTAATGGCCAGCGAAACAACGCACAGGGCCGACACTGAAAGGTAACAACTAGCTCTAGCTGCGTCTGCAACGGTATTTACAATTTCCCCTGTCCTTGTGTCGGTTTACCACAAACCTTGGAGTTTTGAGACTCACCATTTTGCACTGAGGCCTCCTGCGGGGACACAAAGGACTCTGGGCCGACCTCCCTCGTGTTGCTCGCGGTCGATGGTCGTAAATGGCCGCCGTGTTGTCGAACCACCGCTATCTCCTGCGGTTCGACCCACTTCCACCGTTGTGATCCTTCACTGCACCGTAGTCACATTTCAGTTTATTCAATTTTTCGCGGCACTGCTTCACCATCCGGGTGTAGCCGTGCGACGCCAGAGCCTGTGCTATCTCCCCGTATATTTTTCATTTCTTGTGGCTCCGCCCAGCTCCCGCTGGATTTTCTCGTCAGACAGTATTCCTGAAAAGGTTTGAACTTCGGGTGTGTCCTCATACAATGGCAGCAAAAGTTACTCCGTGGACGAACGACGAGGTTTGAAAAATGGCGCCCACTTCGAGTCGCTCGGTTGCTGTCAAAAAGTGACGTCACACACTGTTTAAACATGTCACATTCTCGGCCCCACTCGGCCTCGATCGAACCACTTTAGAGTGGGGCTGAGTCGCCGCTGAAAAAAACCGCGGTTGAAGGACGAAAACGGAGTGGAAACAGGACAGTTCCAGGGCTGAGCTGTGCGACGTGGGGTCGAGGTGGCACTAATGGAAAAGGGCCATAATGATTTGTTGAAAATGCACTGAAACATACAAGGGCAACACTTCTGAAAAATGATTATCAGTGTGTGATCACAACCCCGAGCTCCCCACAGTGTCAGTCTGCCAGAAAACTCAAGAGACCGGCTCGAGGGCGAGAGTTAGCAGAGTGTGTGTGTGTGTGTGTGTGTGTGTGTGTGTGTGTGTGTGTGTGTGTGTGTGAGTCACAAGTGCCACACTGACCAGTAAAAGCCTTCTGGGCATGCCCTCTCTCAGGCTGACTTCAGTCCTGCTCCTGTCAAACAGCATGACGGGAAAAGCATCGGACAGCAAATCTCCCCATGACCTCCAGAGGACAGAAAGAAGAAGGGAATTAACAGACACATCAAAAAGAAAAAGAACAGAATCCCAAAACTGGTCTGAAAGGTCAGAAGAACTTATGGAATCATTCCATGACCAGTAAACTCCAGCTAAAATGGACTTTCTACACTCCAGCAGATCTCAGCGCTTCACACACATCACACCAGCGGAGGCGTCTGCCATGCATGGCGCTCAATCCGTCCACTGGGAGCAGTGTGGAGTGTCTTACTCAGGGACACTTCATCACATGGACAGGGGGAGCTGGAGAATCAAACCAACAACATCCCGACTGTGAAACGACCGCTCTACAACCAAGAAAAGACACATTGCTTCTGGGTTCTTCAACCATGGTCAGTCTGAGCCTGCTCCTTCTCTTCACTGGTTTTTCCAGAGAGACTAAATGCCACAGCAGCGCTGCAGACCCAGCTCCAGAGGAAATTAGCTGGAGGGCCATGGCTTATTTTGGGGTGGCCCAGTCAGCACTCGTTTTCTTCAAGTGCTTGCACAAACCACAACAAACTAAATCTAAAGTGCAGAAACTTGAAGCTGACAGTCTGCGAACTTCTGAAGGAGACTGTTTGCTAGTGTGACAGTCGTCTATGGGATCCTCATTGTCTGGAGAAGATGACATGAAAAGCATCATCATAAACAACCACTGGAGTGGTTGCAACTTGATTTAAAATAGTGTTGTAGTCTGTCCTGGGTGGCCCGATTTCTGGAAGGGTGGGCCCGGCCCCCCTCTAGTGCCGGGTCTGCGATGCCATCTACAGCTGCTGAGTGAGCGACAAGGAGATGCATCCTTCCAAAAAAAGAAAATGTATGTGAGCTGTGTTTATAATGAACCTGTGAGAAATCCGGATCTGCATTGTGAACAGATCCAGAGAACAGTCTCAAGAG